>NC_051214.1:11898653-11991153 GCF_015220715.1 Pygocentrus nattereri | reverse complement strand
AATTCCTGTTTTCATGGGTTTTATGAAGCCCAAATTATGTAATTAATTAACCAACTTTTCCATGATATTTACATTTTTTGGAATGTGTGTGTGTGTGTATCAGATAGATAGATGCTACATTAAGTATTCCTTTACTATTATGCTTTATTAGGTTAAAAATGTTGATTTATGTACTGTGTATTTATGAACTGATTTACACTATATAGCTAATACTTTGTGGACACACATTCCCGCTTGGCAACTTGAACAGCCTCCACTCTTCTGGAAAGGCTTTCCACAAGATTTTGCAGTGTGTCTGTGGGAATTTATACTCATTCAGTCAAAAATGACATGTTGGATGAGAAGGCCTGGCTCGCATTTTTTCTGATTCATCCCAAAGATGTTCAGTGGGGTTAACATCAGGGCTATGTGCAGTCCAAACGAAACTCATGTTTTTATAGACCCCTTTTGCACAGGGGCACAGTCATGCTGGAAGAGGGAACGGCCTTCCTCAAACTGTTGCCACAAAGTTGGAAGCATATAATTGTCTAAAATAGCTTTGTATGCTGTAGCATTAACATTACTGTTCACTGGAATTAAATGGCTGAGCCCAAACCCTGGAAAACATTATTCTTCCTCCACCAAACTTGGGTGTTGGCATTGTACATTGTGGTGAATAGCGTTCTGCTGTCATCCCAGACTCAAATTTATCCATCCGACTGTCAGATAGTGAAGTGTGATTAATCATTCCCAGCATTGCCTCACCCCAGCTGATACTTTGTATTATGTAGAGTGGCCCTAGACTTGTTTGCAGCTGCTTAGCCATGGAATCCCATTTCATAAAATTCTTGGCGCTCAGTTCTTGTGCTGATGTTGCTTTCAGAGGCTCTCTGGAACTGTAGTGAGTGATGCAACAGAAGATAGGCAGTTTTTACATGCTATGCACTTCAGCACTCAGTGACCCCTGCTCTGTGATTTACTGCTTATGGCTGAGACTTGCTTCTCTTTTATAAAACTAGGACTTGCAGTTGACTAGGGCAGAGAAATTTCATGAGCTGTTTTATGGCAGAAGTGGCATCCTATGACAGTGCCACATTTAAAGTCTTTGAGCTCTTTGGTATGACCCATTATACTGCCGGTTTATGTCTGTGGAGATGGGTATGTTCTTGATTTTATACACTTGTTAGCAGTGGGGCTGAAACACCTAAGCTCAATAATTAGGAAGGGTGCCCACATACTTTTGGCCATGTAGTGTATTTCATACGATATCATTGATTAAGCCTAATGTGGATTATGGCAGGTAATTAGTTGTGCTTGTTTTATTAGTACAATTAAGCAGTGCAAGCTTTTGGTAAATGGTATGCAAAAAGTTTAGCTTGGAAGATGTGTAATCCCTCTCTTGTGTTCTGCTGCCAGGAAGGAGTGAGGAAGAAACAAATTGAGCTGATGGAGAAAGAGAGGAAACAGAGAGAGCAGGTGAGCTTTTATCCTTGAAGCCTCTAGGCCTCTAGTAATCTGCCTGCCTATGAATTTGCTGAGATGTAGCTTCTTTTTTGAAATTCTTTTTTGGCTACCATTGAAAGTATCTCCATGAATCTTTTGTTTTTTGCAGATGTTGCTTCTGAAAGCCGCTCAAGTAAAAAGATTTGAGAGGGAAAAGGTGATTTTTTTTTTTTTTTTTTTTTTTAATACTCGTATACATCTAACATTTATATTACAATTAATATACTGTGTCTCATTTTTTTATATATATATATATATATATATATATATATATATATACACACACACACACACACACACACACACACACACACACACACACACACACACACACACAGAGATCAAAATTAGAGAACAATTCAAGAACACTTGATTTTTTTTTTTTTTTTTTCTTTTCAGAAATAATGCAATCTTCATTGGTCAACATTTGAACGATTTTTTGTTAGGGGTATACCATGCCACTAGAACAGCGTTTAACAAAATAACCAAAGTACTTAAACAAAAAAAAATCTTTATTTTGCAAAAAACACAATGATCAAAATTAGAGAACAGCAATGACTGTAGCACAGAGAAAAATTACAATTAAATTTTCTGAAGGTTACAACAGTCACCAGTCAGTAGGAAGTGTACAGGCCTTTGCTTTGAATGACTTCAGCACATCTGCGGCCACAGGACATCACTAGTCTCTCACACTGCTCTGGTGTGATTTTTGGTCCACTCTTCTTGAAGTTTCTTCCACAGTTCGGTGACTGTAATGGGTTTCTTGGCCATAACTTTGTCACCAAGGATTTTCCAGAGGGTTTAGATCAGGACTCTGAGCTGGCCATTTCATTGTTTCAATTTCAAGGAACTGCTTTACCTGTTTTGCTGTGACAGGGGGCATTGTCATGCATGAAAATTGCTGGCTGATTGAGTGAAACGCAAGGAAGGAACCACGTGTTGTTGAAGAAGCTTCTGATACACACTTGCATTCACTCTGCCGTGTAGCTGTATGAGAGGCCCACCTCCTGCTGCTGAAAACATTCCCCAAACCATGACATTTCCTCCTGCACCTTTCACTGACTTCTTTACACATTTCGGGTTCAGTCTTTCCCCAGTTTGTCAACGAACATAATGTTTCCCATCAGACCCAAATAAATTAAACTTGCTTTCATCACTAAAGTGAACTCTGTTTCCTCTGTCCACACAACATGCTCCTCAGCAAAGGTTAATCTAGCCTTTTGATTCTTTCTGCTAATGAGAGGTTTGGTCACTGCAGAGTGGGCTTTCAGTCCAGATGCTCTTAAACGTCGAGACACTGTATGACGAGATAGATCCTTACCCTGTTCAGAGCTGAACTGGCGAGCAATTCCAGCTGCAGTGTTGAACCGATTGCCCATGGAGATTCTCCTCTTGTGGTGTTGTAAAGATGCAGTATTCTGGAAATTACAGACTTGGAACGACCAACTTCTCGTGCTATAGCTAATAGGGTCACCCATTTGGCCTTTATCTTGACAACCTGCTCACAGAGGGTTTCAGTCACTTTGGAACAGCTTTCCATCTTGCAAAATCAGTGAAAACTGGAAAGTTAGGCTGCCAGTTAAATAGGGTTTGTCAGATAATTAAGGAAATTGGCACCAGGTGCCATTTTAACATCACCAACTTGCAGGTGTCTGAAAGTGTTCTCTAATTTTGATCAGTGTTCTTTTTCAAATACCTCATTTAAGTTTTTTATACTGTGCCTTACAATGTATGCAGCTCATGAAATATGTTTGAAATACTGCTCTTTAACTCCTGTTAGGATAAATTCACATAGGACTACATAGTGACCTTGACATTTAGGAAATTGTGTGTTGTTCTCTAATTTTGATCTCGTGTGTGTGTGTGTGTGTGTGTGTGTGTGTGTGTGTGTGTGTGTGTGTGTGTGTGTGTGTGTGTGTGTATATATAATATAATATAATATAATATAATATAATATAATATAATAAGAGAGAGAGACACACACACACAGTATAGCTTTGGGTCCCCTCTGTATAATACTTAATATGTACTCCTGATATATGTTAACTGACATTAATATTGAACTTGCCTCAGCTAAACCGGATCAACCGTGCCCGGGAGCAAGGCTGGAGGCATGTTTTAAGCTCCAGTGGGGGCAGCAGCCCAGAGAGGAAGGTATTCATTGTCATCTACTACACCAGCTTTAGATTAAAACCATTTGTTTTGTAAATGAAGAGGCATTAATAAAGGAAGCCAGTCTTAATATATTAAATTGGTTCAAGAGTGCTGTTTTTGTCTTTCTGTCTATTTGCCTATAAACTTATTTCCTAATCTGGTAGTTTTATGGGGGTGGAGGCATGGGAGCTCCGCCTGCACCTGCACCAGGCCCCTCTCCTCTACCTGGCCCTGCACATGTCCCACCTCCACTGCCATGTCCAGCTCCTGCTCCTAAAGAGGGCCCCAAAGCATCAGGAGATGTGAGCCCTGTACGGTAAGATGAGTAAAATAGTGATCGGTTGCAAGAGCAGAATGAGTGATGAATCATTTGATACATTCAAGCATGAATCAGTTGTTCCAATTCAATTCAAAGCTTTAAAACCCAGGATTTGCATGTGACTTGACATCAGGAAGCTTAATGGTATCAGGGCCGTTTATTTTGCATTATTTATAATGCAAGCTGACAGCTCTGTTGAAAGCAAAATGTTTATAGTTTAACCCATGATTGTTGTATGTCTGTGCATAGAATAGATCCCGTAAGATTGTTGTGTGGATTTATAGAGGCTCAAAAGGCTTAACCTATTTGTTCATGTCATTTAGCTGCTCCTGGGGCAACATGAATACATTTTGTAAATTGAATTTACAGTAGTGGTCAAATAAACTAGGCCTTCGATTTGAGGCGTAAATGTCAAATCATGAAGCAAAAACACACCTCTACAATAATGCTAACTTCTGCCAGTATCCCTTTCTTGGCAGTTCTGGTTGAAACACAGAAATCTGAAGCCTCTTAAAGACATTTAGAAAATTTGGACCTGTCTTTCTTTAACACCAGGACCAGGGGACCAGGCATTCCTCTGTAGCAGTGATCTGTATTTCTTCGGTGTTCACACGGTTCACAAATGGCAAGCTGACCTGTTCAGGCTATATAGGCAGGCTCAGGCACTTCGTTGGCCGGACCTATGCCAAATTAGGTACAAAAGCAGCACCTGTTCTTAGTGTATACATAGGAAGCCAGGAATAACTGTTCACAATGTCCTCCCATTGTCCTCACAAGACACATTGGCATATGTTTTACCTTGTAGCAGTTTTACAGTGGCTCAGTAAAGATGCTGGCATAGAGATGCTGCAGCCTATTCATTAGGCTGATGCTTGTGTGTATACATCAATGATGTTGTTTTTTTTTTTTTTTTTTTTTTTTCTTGCTAAAATGGTCCCATGTATTGAAAAATAAAAACTGGATTGTAGTGTTGTAGTACTTGAGCGCAATCATGGTTTTAAGACTGATATTGAGACCATAAATTAGCAATAGATTGGCTGCGACCTCATTTGGACTCTTTCTTGTCACGGTCTCAGGGTAAGGTGCCCTCAGAATTGGTTGTCAAGACCAGTTGATTGTGATGCCTCTGTTTTATTGTAACTGGAAAGTTACTGAATATCCACAAAACCTTAATGAAGAGAAAAACAGACCTTGCTCTGCATCAAGGGTTAACACTTAAAAAAAAAAAAAATGTGGGCCACACAAATGTGACTTTATCGTGACAAATTTTTGCATCAAAAAAAAAAAACAAGTACCACCACAGTCCATGGGGGTTGCAGTCCACATGTGGATAACCACTAAGGCGTTAGGGCTTCTCTTCAGCTGTTTAAGTCCTTACCAGTAGGAGAGCTTGTTTAGCTATATCTACCTAGATACCACAGAAAAAAACAGTTCCATATTGTCCCTTTTTTCAAGAATTTAACCTTTTTTTTTCATCCAAAACTTAACAGTAAATCAAGGGTATAACACCTCAGAACTGTAATACATATAGAGTTGAAGTAAAAGCAAAAGCATGATTGAATGATTCATGATTCTATTAAAGATGAAATGAGAAGAGAGATTATTTTATTTCCTTTTAGTTCCCAGAAATCCTTCTGGCCTAGAAGACCCTGAGCCCCCCCCCCTTTTATTTGCAGCATATGGCATGCATTTTTATCCAGAGAGACAATATAATTGTTTTGTGCCAAGGCAAATGTAGTGGTGTAAGATTCTTCCCCAATGGCTCTTGCAGGTACCCTAAAATAATGCATTTATATGCTGATGTGAGGGTGGTCTCAGGTGTGGAACTGGCACTCTCTAATTTTAGTGTATCTGGCTGCTATAAAAAGTGAGAAATTGAGTAATAACTCTTGAAGCAGGTGTCTCCAACAACTACTGCATTTGGATGAGCATATTATTAGTGCCGCTTACTGGCTCGTTTGTTTTGTTGTTTACAATAACCACATAATGGGATGTGATGCTTTTTCAAAGAGACATTATTGAAGAAGTTGTTGGAACCAAACTAAAGTGGATCTTCAACAATGGCAAAGGCCATATTTGTGATGTTTTGATGATTATTGTTAAATTGATATGGTTAATTTTTTTTCCATGTAAATTAGCAATTACATATTTATATTTATGCTTTTTTTCACATAGGGCTGCAGGAGACCCTGGCTTGGCAAATGGTCATGCTTGCCGCACGAGTAAGGAGTCTGTCAAAAAAGAGCCACGAAGGACAAGTCTCCAAACTGAGACAATGTCTAAAAATGACTATGCTAACAGGTTTGGTTAAGACCCCTTTATATCTCTGCTCATTAGGCACTAATTGCATTTCATCACTACAGTGTAAGCCTATATTGGGCTTATCATAATGGGATTTCTTTTGCACCTCCATAATCATTTCTTTAGATTTCGAGCTCAGCTAGCAGCAGAGAGGGCCAAACAGGTGGAGGAGTTCCTGCAACGGAAGCGAGAAGCCTTGCTTAATAAAGTTCGTGCTGAAGGCCAGCTGGTAAGAGCTCTTTCTCTACAAAACAGAAGCCTAGATATTGGCGCTAATTTGGATTGTATGAGTTCTGTAATGTTGCGATTGTTGAATTGGATGGCAAACAGGGGGCCCGGCAAAACCTGGCCGCCATCTTTGCGAATCGGACAAGTTCATCCCGATGCAGGAGGCCACGGGTCAACAAAGAAGAGGAGGTAGGAGGATGGATAAGACAAAGTGCTCCTCCTCAACCCATTTTTTAAAATCTACTTGTTGCTGCTGAACCTCCATTCGTGTTTTTTATTTATTTTTTTGTTTCCCCCATTTCTTCCTTGTCCGTTTCGTGCTGTAACTCACAGTGCCACTGGATGGTCACTCCACGCCCCTGCATGATGCTGTTAATGTTTCATTCACACACAGAAAAAAAAACTACATCATTAACACAGTCCTCACAGTTATTTATTGGTTGGCACATGCTATTTTGTTGGTATAATCCTGCTTTTCCATGCATCTGGAACATCTTTTGTGCTGTTTTGGGTAGGACAGCTTATGACCTTGAATTTGCCTCCTAGTCCTCCTGCAGTGTGTTGCACTGCTGTCTAAATTCTTCCCTTCACATTGTTCACTGCTGAAATGTAAATGTTTTGTTGTGTTCAGGGGCCTGTCTCATGAAGCAGGATTTCTTGCTTAATTTTTGCTTTCGTTTGGTCAACCCTGGATTTTTTGTGTTGTGATGGTAGATCAGTTTTTACCACTTTAGGAGTGCACCATGGTTATGCTGCTCTCCTAACCTGCTCCAGTCAGGTTAGGGACAGATGTCCAAGTTAAACATGCTTTGTGAGATGGGCCTCTATTTTTGTCTAGCAACTCAGCTCTTGGACCTCTTGATTGTTGGTTGGTTGTTTTTTTTTAAGAAGTGTTCGTTTAACTTGTAATTTTTTTTTTTGTTTGCTTTTTGTGTTTTTGTTTGTTTGTTTGTAAATCAATCCTTTAGTTGTTTTTGTCAAGATATCACATTTTTGTGTGTGTGTGTGTGTGAGCCTAATTTTATACAAATGATTCGTGAGGGTGTTCTGTAAGTGTGTCTTGTTTATATGCACACGTGACCTACATAGATATTATCTTTGTACTTATACAGTGTTTGTGTGATTTGCAGGAGTACTTGGCTCGACTGAGGCAGATCAGACTGCAGAACTTTAATGAGCGTCAGCAGATCAAAGCTCGTCTCAGAGGAGAGAAGGTGCGTTGACCACATACGAGCAACCTGTGTGATCATAGCATTCACGTTTGTTGAGAATAATTAATAAGAGCTTTATTTAATAGTTATTTTGTGACATAATTTAAAAATCTTTAAAAAATTAAACCGTATATGGTGTGTGTTTTTTTTTTTTTTTTTTTTTTTTTTTTTTTTTTTTTTTTTTTGGAAAGTTACTGCAACATTTTCCCAGCAACTCTAAAGCTCTCTTGATATTTGTTTTTCAGTATGACAGTGAGTATTCAGACAGTCAAGAGTCCAGCGAGGAAGTAGAGCTGAGGAAGAAAAAGATAGAGGCTCTGAAGGTTAGATGTTTCTAAATTGTTTGCTGTGATTTAACTTGTTTTTATACCAATATCTTTTTCTTCCAACCACTCGTAAGTGCTTTGTGGGTCTTTCAGTATTAGTGACTGTGTCTATGTTTAAATGTGTGGCAGGCCCAGTCGAAGGCCCGTGCGGCAGTGCTAAAGGAGCAACTGGAAAAGAAAAGGAGAGAAGCTTATGAGCGAGAAAAGAGAGCATGGGAAGATCATGTGTGTTAAGATACCCCTGTCAATCTCAACCTTTCTTACAAAATACTCATTTGACCATAAATGTATCTGATAACAAATCTGTTTGACCTGTTTTGAGACAGCTAGCTTCTCGAGGTGTAAAGGTTGCCTTAGGACCTCCAAATGCAGCCGCACCTTCACCTGCACCGTCTCTTCTTCCTGAAACCACCCCTCAGGATGTGGTCACCAAAGCCACACCGTCCTGCAGACCCATCACTCCAGCCATCTCCATGACGGCAGCATTAAAGGACGTGGGCGCGGTTAGTGTTCAAATTTATCATATTATTAACTAGTATTAAACTTGGCCATTAGTTAAATTACAGTTCATTTTTAATGTTCATTCAGGAACAATCTACTATAAAGTAAAAAAAAAACAGATTTTTTTCCTGATAAATTTATAATAATAAAAATAAATGAATAAATTTAATGATCTGTTGAGTCTGTTTAGATCTAAATGACTTTGTACTGTTTTGTAGATTGCTTCCCTGCAGAATTCTCCAATGAAGGAGGAGCCCCAAGAAACAGAGACAGCAGCTGTTCACGTGGGTCAACTTGGACAACAGTGCTAAAACCTACAGTGTTTATTTTATTCTATATATTATTGTTAATTTTACTAAACCGCGATAGAACATCATCCCATTTTGTCCTGTTTGTTGATTCCCTGTTCAGACCTGGCCTAAAATGCAAACATGTTAAGCTTTAATAGGTATACCTATTTCTGAGGAGTGCTCAAAGCGTCTTGGTGTCAATGCTTTCAGAGCGAGAGGAAGGAAATTTTGCGCAGACTAAATCAGAACCTGAAGGCTCAAACTTCTAAGGAGGAGGATGAGGGAGAGGTGGCACCCACTGATGTGCCAGGCCCTATCCCTCAGGCTAGTCAGCCAGTTACAGAGGAGAGACCACCCACTAGGAATGACAGGCGAAGGTGGGAGGCTGGAGATCCACCCATACTCTCAGTAGCACAGCAGACTCTGGAGGACACCTGTAGCACTATGGCAGGTACCAACAGAAAGCACTTAACTTTGTATTGAGTTTTTAAATTTTACCTTTTGCTTGTACAATTGAATTACTACATATTTCTTGTCAGAAGATTACATAGAAGCCTCTACTATTAAATACAATAAAACGTAATTTTTTTTTCTTTTCAGCATTTGCCTTTATTACCGCTTCCATTGATTTTGGGAGAGTTTTTCAAAGAAATGTGCAGGGATGTTCCATTCTTCTTGTAAACTCCCTCCAAAGTTTAGTTTTATTTTTTTCAGTTTTCTCATGCAAGTAATCACAAATACTAATTTAGAATCAACCGTGCAAAAAATGTTAGTCCACATCTCAGATGTCCAGTTTTGATGTTCTAGTGCAAATTTTGTTTCCTTTTCTCAATAGCGGCTTCTTTACTGCTACATGATATATTGGATTCACAGTGATTTAAAGGATTCATAGTGTTTAAGGCCTTTTTGGAAATGGCTTAACTTCTTCTGTCAGCCTATTTGGCATTTTAATTCCTTCAGATGAAAATCAGTGTGTCATTTTTGGCTGTTTTTTGGCAGCTGCAGTTTTGGTGCCTGGTTGATTTGCTATCCCTCCTTCATGGCTTTCTTCCTTTTTTGCCATGCCTTGCCAGCGTCTCAGGCAGCATCTCCAGAGGGAAGTGCTCCCTCTGGTGCAGACAGGAGGAAGTGGCAGCCTGGAGCTGCTCCACTCTCTGTAGCTCACCAAACCTTGCAAGACACCAGTCTTACTACAGCAGGTGAGTTCATACTCGAAAGTGGCACATTACAGCTTTCTGTGTGTTTCCATTTTTACAAATCTAAATGTTACATTTTGGACAGAGTAGAGTTGTGATTTGTTGCATGGTTTTACACCTTGCATTGGTTAGCTTATTTGCCAGTACGTTGTCTTGTATCCATGGAGTGTGTAGTATTGCGTGACTGCTGCTTCCACAACGATAGTCCCTAAAGCCACAACATAGCAACAAGATTGAAGCCAAACAAATCACTGAGTGCACTTAGAGTTCTGTGTATGGTATGAGCACTTCAGGTTTGTGCTCTGTCATAATACTTATTTGAGATTCTGATTCTTGCCTTTTTTTGTTCTTCAGAACAAACAACAGGTGAGGTAATTCCTATGGAAAACTGGCAAGGGGAGGGGCCCAGGAAAGCATGGGGGAGAACTCCAGTTTCAGAAGTTTTGAAAATTTTGGAGGAGGCAGAGCTTCAACCAATCACCCAGCTCCTAGATAACGTCAGCATCTCCGACAACACGGTCACCAGTGAGTCATTGATTCATTTAGCAATGCTTCAGACCTCATAAATTGGTTGCATTCTACTCATTTATGTATTGCAGCTGTCTCTGCAGAAAGCCTTAAGACTACGACTGGACCTTCAGATGTTACTGATGGAGCCACACTGGGGCCTTCCCCTCAGCCAAGCCATCCTGCCATTGGCCAAGACCAAGAAAGCAAGGCTGCCATTGGCCAAGACCAAGAAAGCAAGGCTGCCATTGGCCAAGACCAAGAAAGCAAGGCTGCCATTGGCCAAGACCAAGAAAGCAAGGCTGCCATTGGCCAAGACCAAGAAAGCAAGGCTGCCATTGGCCAAGACCAAGAAAGCAAGGCTGCCATTGGCCAAGACCAAGAAAGCAAGGCTGCCATTGGCCAAGACCAAGAAAGCAAGGCTGCCATTGGCCAAGACCAAGAAAGCAAGGCTGGCATTGGCCAGCACTCTGACCTGCAATCTGCATTTCAGGAGAGTGTTTCAGATGCAGCGGCGCTCAGAAGTCACGAGCAACAATCAGGCCCAGCAGAGAAGACACTCAAGAGTCTCCGTGGTGAAAAAGAGAGTGATGGTGAGCCTCTCTCTGTTTCTCTCTCACAAGCACGCCCTTGATATAAAACCATGAAATTAGAATATATACTACTGTGCAAAAAGTGTAGATATCTGAGAAATGAATAATAAAAAAAAAGCTATTTAATTGGGCAGTAAGATTTTGTCAGCTCAGAAAAACGCATAAGAATAAATGCAAATGTTATTAAGACAGTAAGCTGTAATTTGGTCAGTATGTTTATTTAACTCAGGGGTGTCCAATCTTATCCATAAATAGCCAGAGAGACTGCAGGTTTTCACTCCAAATAAGCTGGAGCACACCTGACTCCACTCATTTAATCAGTCCCTCTTGGTTTTCACGCATTTGATCAGCTACGTTGGAGTGAAGCCACGTCAGCCCTTTGTGGATGAGATTGGACACCTCTAGTTTAACTATTTCCAAACCTCTGCTTAAGGAAGCTCAGTATTTCTGGTTATATGCTGGTGATGAAATTGAACAAATCTATATGATGGAAAGGCATGTTGATTTAAAAATTGAGCGAAACTTTTTATTATTTTAACTTTCCTGTAATGCATAAGACTTTTCTACAGTATTGTATATTTTATATTCAGGCAGCTTTGGAATCTTAATTTTTTTTAATGCTTATAGATAATAACATGCTTTAAGACATGTTGGTTTTATGTATTCTTACAGTCTGACTTTTCTAAACCTAATTATCTTATTTTTTTAAAGTCTTCTAGTTGTATGCAAAACTTTGTTCACCGCTATTCATGTTCTAATCTATGTATGTAGTAACACAGTTCTGTACTTTTTGTTTTTTTTAAATGCACAATTACTTTTTATATGCTGAATTTGTCATATTTAAAAAAACCTTCAATATGGCCTGCGCAAAAGTAATGGCATATTTTGTGTTAAACTCAGTATGTAAAGACAGTGTGTGATAAAATTCCAGAAAAATGCTGTTTTGCTTCACTCATTTCTAAGTGGCTGTTTGTGCTTGCCTTTAGGTGTAGATGAGGTGGAGTGTTTAATTTTGAAGGATGGCCCACAGCAAACTTCAGAATCCCCAGCTAAAGTGATTCATGCATGGGAACAGGAAGTTCTACATCCTGGGTGAGAGTGATTTTGTAATGTCTAATCATTTGTAATGAGATTTGTTATGTCTAATAATGACTGATATTTCAAGTTTGAATTGTACTCAGTTACTAACCAAATGGAAATTTTGTCATTACTGTTCCAGGCCAGATAGGGGTGCTGTAACACAGACAGAGAAACCAAAGGATGAGGAGAGAGTAGATGGAGAGGAAGAGAAGCAGACTGAACAAGCCGGTAAACTCATCTGCTGAGTGATTGACATGTAACTTTTTGATAAACTAAGTTAATATTCTATTGATCTAAATAAATTTTTCTATTTGCCTCATGTTATTTTTTTATTTTACTTTTTTTTTGTTTGTTTTACTTTTGACAATGTAGACAGTTCTTCAGATAAGTCCCTTAGTTTGATATCCTCTTTCTCTTTCTGTCCTTCTCTCCCTCTCTCACAAAAACACACCCTTAAAAGAAAACTGTTAAATTAGAATGTATGCAGTTTTAGCATTCAGACATTGACTGTTTTTCTTTTTTGAGTAATTAGTAGGAGAGGAAGATGAGCGACACAGTCCTAAAAGCTTGTCTTATCTGTCAGTGAGTGATGAAGCTGCATTTGTGAAGCTGAGCTGCAGTCCTGCACATCGTCGCATGGTGGCGCTATCCCTTCTATCTGCCCAATCTTCAATGGAAGACTCCTCTTCCTCTGTGGCGTCCCGCTCCCGCTCTGTGTCCCCTCTGCGTACCCGCCGTGACGACGTTCTCCTGATTGGCCTCTCCACTGGGCTTTTTGATGCCAACAATCCCAAGGTGAGCTCTGCCATCGAATCTGCAGCCTACCACATCAAGGAGTGGGTGATTTTGCTTTTAAAAGAATGATTGGGCAAAAAGCAGATTTATATTTTATAATTTTTTCCTTGCTGTGAAATAATCAGTGTTGGAAGTTTGGTTCTTTATTTTGAACTGGAGATATGAGGCAAATGTAGCTAACAAGTGACATACCAGTTAAGTTATAAATCTCAAGTAATCCATTTTTTTTTTTTTTTTTTTTTTTTTTTTTTTTTAAACTTCATGTTGCAAACAGAATATAAGCCACACATGCACCTGGAATCAGATGCATACATACTTACTATTCTCATGGTGTTTATTGTAGGTTTAGTCATACTTAATGGGACAATACAACTAAAATGAAATGAAAAATGTAACCGTCACTACATCTTTTGTCAACATGTCCATTCACAGTGTTGTTGCAGGAGTTTATAGGGTGATATTTTCTGGGTTAAAGACTAGGAAGAAGCCCTTCTGATAATGAATCTTGAAGGTGTTCAATGCTGTATCTGCGTAATGCATGCTGAGTATTGTATTGAGAGTAAAATGATAATTGAAAACCAGTATAAAATCATGAATTTGAAGGATACAGTGATGAGATACAGAATACTGTGTAGTATGACAAAACATGAAACTCTAGTTTAGGCTGGAATGCCTCTTTTAATAGAGAGTACAAAGGGAGCTTTGAAAAGATTATATGAGTAACATTTGAAGATGAAGTGAGGGATTTTATTACAGTATGTGTTGTTTGTGACCATGTGAGAATGTTTCAAGCTCACTGGGTGACCATTCTGTGTGTTCTAGAGCAGCGCTATGTGAAAAGGTCTGCTATATGTACATGCTCCGGGGCTTTGTTGCACACTGGTGTGGAATGTGTAGAGTTTGTGTGTGTGTGTGTGTGTGTTGTGTGCGTGCTCTGGGGCAGAGTTATGTTAGAAGCTCTGTTGTGCGTTGGACTCTTGAGTGAAGCGTTATTAATTTGATTCTTCCACATCCCTGATGTGTCAACATACCAGAGGCCTGTCCGCCAGGCTGAGTCCCCACTCGCTAATCTCACTCACAACTGTGGTGAACCTCATGTTCATGGACATATGCACACACACACCCTTAGTCAGTCACTCACTTCCACACCCTCAACATGCCTCAGACATGCTAACATCTGCTACACTCAAGATTTTAGCAAAAATGTTCAGTTGTTAAGGTGGTCAGTACATTGTTCTGAGAATGCCAGTAGCTTCTTTGTTCGATTTGCTGATGATCAGCTTTTTTGTCTTTTGCTTTTTTGCCTTTTCTCAGTAACAGCTTCTTCACCACTACACATCCTTTCAGTAGTAGTAGTAGTAGTGTTGAGTGTCTTCTCACAGTGGAAGGATGGACTGAAACACTTGTGGATTTTTTCAGATCTGAAACAGAAGTAGAGCTTGGTTTCCTCCTCTTTCTATTAATCTCCTCTATTATTCATCGGATGGTCATCATTTTTGTGGTCTAACAGGTTTTGCAAGTGGACCTTCTTAAACATTCACTAAGCATTTTATCAGGAGCATATGTACACCCCCTAATCAGCCAATCATGTCGCAGCAGTGCAATGCATAAAATCATGCAGATATGGGCCTGAACTTCAAATAACTTTATCATCAAAAATGTGATTTTGACTGCATAATTGTTGCGCCAGATGGGTTGGTTTAAATATTTCTATAACTGCTGATTTCCTGGGATTTTCATGCACAACAGTCTCTGGAGTTTAGCTATTACATCTTCTAATTTGCTACTTCCGGGATGATAATACACCATGTCGAAAAGCAAAAGTGGTCTCAAATTGGTTTCTTGAACATGCTATTGAGTTCAGTGTTCTTCAGGGGCCTTTACAATCACCGGTTCTGAATGCAATTAAACATCTTTGGGATTTTTTTTTTCACAGCATGAACGTGCACCTGAAAAATCTGCTAGACGCAGTCATGTCAACATGAACCAGAGTTTTAAAGGAATGTTTCCAACATCTTGCGGAATCCATGCCACAAACAACTGAGGTTGTCCTGAGAGCGACAGGAGGCCTTGCCCAGAATATTAGAATATTGTAATAAAGTGCTCTGTGAATGTATACAGTCTCTGAAATAACTCCTGAATAAAATAATAACTTTTTACTTAATGGTTGTTTAAACAGGAAATGAAATAAATCAAAGGAGTTCTCTTAGTCTCTCTAATTGGGTTCTCTCTAACAGTATATGTGTGTCTGTGTTAGATGCTGAGGACATGCTCTCTGCCGGATCTCGGTAAACTCTTCAGTGCCTCTACAGAACCGGATGGCGTTGCCACCCACGACAACAATCTGGAGATGGAGGATCTGGAGGACAAAGAGGACGAACAGTCTGAAACAGAAGAGTAAGAAGCGTACAATTTTCTGCAAAGACAGCTGAACAGATCATTTAACTTGGGTTTAATTTGTCTTTCGTTTTCTTCCTCTCTTTCTCAGTGTATATGAGGATGAGGACCTGAGAGAGCTTAGAGCCTCTATGGAGAGACTGCTACAGCAGCAGCGCAGTGACGATGATGATGATGAGGAAGGTGGCTCTAACGGCAGCCCCCCTGATGAAGAACGTTCTGTGCAATGCAAAGCTAGTCCAACAGTAGAAGGCTTGAATGGTGTCACAGCTGAAGAGGAGGATGGTGGTGATGATGATAGTGCTGATGTCAGTCATGAGGAAGAGGAAGGAAGGTTGATGAGTAATGGACTTAATGTAGCAGATGATGAAGAACAGAACAGTGAGAGGCACCTCAATGAGGAGTGGCACTCAGGTAGGTTGACACATTATCATGTTTCTCGTTATCTCTGTGAAAATGTGGGGGAGATATTATGATGCACTAAAGAACATATGGTCGTTGTCACATCCAAGCCTCATAACTCCTTTGTTTGCTGTTTACACCATATGCCAGTTGCACCTTGTGTGAATGTCATGTTGAAAGGAACAAAAGTGGTGCAAAATGACCTGTAACAAAATATTGTTATATTAACTTGTTGAAATGTTTTTCATTTTGTAAATGAGGTTTTGTTATATAACTGCTATATTGTTTACTTTTCAAGTGCTTCTAACTCCTACATATGTTGCTGAGTTGATGTTAGTTATTGACTCGAGTGACAAGTGGCAGCGTTAGTCCTAACGTCAACTCGTACATTAAAAGGCCCTGTTTGTTAAGTGCTGGTGTTTTTTCTTCCTTGCAAACGGGAGCAGATGATAGCGAGGAAGAGGAGGAAAGTGATTCGGAGCAGCAGGACAGTATCTTCAGTCGTTTAGAAGAGCTCCGTTTTCATTTGGAGCAGGCAATGGGCTTCGACCACTTCATCCAGGCCTACAACAAGATCAAGGTCTGAATGCGCAGATCAGTCAGACACCCATGATTGATTTTAAATCAGCCAAGCCTATGAGGTCAAGGTCTAAACATGCTAATACTGACACAAGATCATTCAAATCAATGAACCTGATGAATGTAACAGCACTTATTTCTATTCTGGGTTCAAAGCGTTGCTGTGATTCGATCTTGCAATCTCCCAGTGGTAGGGCACACCTTGGATGACTGTGTCATTGGGAAACCTAGCATGGGTCACCCTTTGTTTAACTATACAACAAAACAGGCTGAACTCGCAAATCGGAACACAAAACATCATGGTCAGTATTGCAAAAACATTAAAGTGTATCCAAAATCATTTAACCTGAAAAATAATAAACAATAGAAAAATAAGAAAATACTGATGTTTATTTAAGATCAGCTTCACTGAAGAAAATAAATGAGCGATTCTTATGTTGCTTTCTGTAAATGTTTCCTGTAAGAAAACGAAAGAAGTAACATCAGTCAGGTGGAAGGGTGAAACATGACATGCCAATACCTCTTTTTGTATTAATATCACTCCAACGGTATCAAAAAGAACTCGATGTTGATCACCCCAAAGTTCTCTTCGAATACTCTTTCAGTGTGCTCAAAATCATCAGATTTATCCACTTGGATGTGTCCAAAGCACGTTACAAAATGTACTTCTCTGCATTGAGTACAATTACACATTCCCACCAGTGAGGTCTCCAAAACTTACGTAGTGCAGCTTTAATTATGATATAATTTAATTATGATAAAACATACTATTATATAAAAGTATGTTGAAATTTACCTCCATAAATGGTTGACTGTAGTTTTATTGTATCAACTGGATTGTGTTAGTAAAACATGAATCTTAAAAGATCCGAGTCCATAGTCAGTGTCTTGTCTGTTTCGGTAGGCCATCCATGAAGACGAAGACGAAAACATTGATATGGGCTCCAGCATGGTGCAAAGCATTCTGGGAACTGAACACCAGCACCTGTATCCCAAGATCCTCCACTTAGTGATGGCAGATGGAGCATACCAAGAAGGTACACACCAAAGATATTCACAAGTCACTAAATCAAAGTCGGGTCTCAAGTCTTTATTGCAGAATATCAGTCTTATTAGCTGCACCTCTCCAGTCCAACACAGCTTTAAAGCTTCAGTCTGAAGGACTGAACTGAAGTGCTACAGGAAGTAACATTTCAATAAAATACTAATAGTTGGTTTGTGAATATATATGTTAGCATAATAGCTAATCCAGCTGAAGTTTCATTAAAGTTGAAAGAGATGAGATCTATAACTTACAAAAAAAAACCTAACAAAATTTAACAAACTAAATTAGCCCATGTTAGTTTTGCCTCTTTTCTTTAAACACCATATTAACTGCATGTAGGACTTCATTCTGTCCTTTAGATTGAAAGTTTCTCTTTGATGAATGCTTTGTTATTTGAAGCTGTATCAAACCAAGGAACCTGGTCGATCTGATTTCTGCCTCCAGGCCATGGTCGTTACCACTCAGGAGAGCTTTTCCCATAACCAGCTCCAGTGCCAGAGCAAGTTAAAATGAATGCTTTGCCTTTTCCAAATGGATGATTTCGACTGGAACATTCTGACAAAAGGAAGCATTTTACAATGCAGCACTAACTACAGTTGCCAAGGCAATAATGTAAATTCACTATTGCAGTGCTGTCAAACCCCAGCACTGCACATGACCATAGTACTGTAATAAAACTGAAGGGCAGAATCACAGATAAGAAAAAAATGTTTTATCTATTACGTGCATTAATTGGCTTTCCTTATTCGTACTTATTCGTCCTTATACATTTGTTTGTGCCATTTTGTGAATCTAAAGGGTAATTTTTCAAAATTTCTGCATAATTACTCCACCGTCCTCCCTTATTACCTTTGTGTGTTAATGTTGATGAAAGCTTGTCAGCTAAATTATCACTGTGATGGAGGTGACTAAAGAGACGAGAGTAGAATGTTTTTATTAGGCGGAAAAACATTAGCGCCATCTAACGTGGGAGCAACAAAGCTCTGATGAACAGTAGGAAGCACTGTCACAATATTATTCATTTCAAGTTTATTGCACTTTAGTTCTGTGTGACCTATTTTTACGTTAGTAACAGTAGCTATCTAGCCTACTAACTTAACTATTTTCTTTGCGTGTTTCCGCTGTGCACGTAAGGTCGGTTGCTAGATAACAGATATGACAGTTGATTGTCTATTAAGATTTCCTTGAGAAAACATGCTGTTAGATTCCTTAATTAAGATCAGAGTTGCTTCTTTTATACAAATTTGTGAAAAATCTTATCTTGACCGGTCGGTTCTTAAGATGAAAAGAGAGGAACCTGGGGCTGTATAAACTTCCTATCACCTCCTCACTTCCATTCAAAATTTCAAGTCTCTAAGGTTCTCTAAAATAGAGCATTTTCTTCATTAAACTATTCTGCATGAATACATCTTCGTGATGGACTTGTACAAAAGTTTTTGAAAAATCAGTGCAAGTCTTGAGCCCCAGTTGAGTCACAAGTCAGTTGAGCATGAGTCACAAACTTCACTCGAAATTCACTTCAGACACAAGTGTAGCTCAAGTCCAAGTTGCTGACTCAAGTGCCTATCTTTGGTATGTCCAGACTGCATCCAGAAACCCTAAAAGTTACTGCTTCTCCTATCCAATAGAGCTCGTCTTCTCCATGATGCTGAAACTGCATTTTGTGAATTTTGTGATGCGATCATGCTGCCTCTCCAAGTATGTGAGGAAACAAAAGATTTAAAAAAACGTGGAAGAGAAGATCATATCAATTGGGCTGGCCCTGTGTAGCAATCGCTTGACTACCAAGAATTTCAAGGCGTGCTTTCAAGCCACAGAAACAGACCAGCTGTCTTGTTTCCTCAATTACTGCTTCCTCGCTCCATTCCTCCTGCTCCTCTCCTCAACTGCTGTGTCGTTCCAGGATAGGAGAGGGAGGACAGGAGCAGCAGCAAAAGTTTCTAGATGCCTACATCACAGAGAGCAAGAATGTGCTAGACAGAAAAGTCACTCTGTAGACAAAGTACAATCTGTGGTGCAGGACTGTGTATAATACAAACTTTATGGCTGCAATTGGGGGTTTGTAAAATCAAGTTGGTTTGCATCTAATTTATGATCTACTCTTTTTGAAGAGTAAAGTTGTTTTTTTTTTTTTTTTTTTTTTTTTTTTTTTTTTTTAATAAATCTAATCATTTTACATTATTCTGTTGTGAGCAAATTTTTAGATTGCACTGTTTATAAATAATGAATGGTTTACATTATACAGGAATAACTTGCATTCAGAATTACCTGGCTTTCATCAGAACCACAATATAAACTTCACTCTGACTAGAACCTTCTGCTCTTAACATGCAGCCCTCTTCTCTTTTCTCTCTCTGCTTTTTTATTCCTCTATCCATCTTTCTGGTTCTGCAGATAATGATGAATGAGGTACACCACCGTGCCGTACGCCGCCTCGGACAATCTGCTGGCAGAATGAAGTCTTCCCGAAATGCTGTGCATGAAGCAGAGAGTGAGCGAGTGGGGAGTGGATGGACCGGGGCCCACTTTTACGCATGGCCAGTTTAGAGTTCACGGATGACTGTCTTACTTCCATGACCAGCATCTAAAGCACTACTGTGTAAAATATATGTATATGAAAAGTAATATTTAACCAAAGCCACACACGTGTGTGTGTGTGTGTGTGTGTGTGTGTGTGTGTGTGTGTGTGTGTGTGTGTGTGTGTGTGAGAGAGAGAGAATGACGTATGCTTATGTATGTTTCTAACTGTTGACAGGTTGTGTTTGAGAAATTGTCACTACACAGTATTTCCTAACAGCTGAAGCCATGGTGGAACTGGGTGGCCCATGTCAAATGGCAGGGGGTCAGTTAGCCATCCAGCAACAGGTGCTTACTTATGACATGAGGCAGACCTCAGCTTCATAACAAACCAGTGTCATGCTGTACCACCTCTTTTTCTACTTTTTACAGGAAGAAAAACCTTTTCACAGAGTGCATGCAGACACTGTTCTTTTCTGCACTTTCCTACATTTGAGACTCCTCAGTTTGGACACTACAAGACAGAATGAAGTTGCTTTAAGCTTATTCGCACTGCATACAGAGAGCAGCCGCATAGATGCATTGAGTGTTCCTTAAGTGTTAATAGAACATTCGTGAATATTCTGTGCATGCATTATTATTATAACACGCCTTATGCTACTGCACTTCTATTGTGATTTAATGGAATGATCTCATAATAGCAGTACTCTGATATGGTACATTTGTGCAAATGATGTAAAGAATATTCTCTATTCTGTAGAGGAAGGAAGAGAAGACAATTTAAGTTCCATTGCTGTCTGATATAGACACAATGTTTATCTTTGTATTCATAAATAAATGCTTACCTTTTTTTTTATTTTTATTTCCGTATGTAGTATTTGTTGTATACAGGGTTCCCACATGTCCTGGAAAACAACTTTTCTACTGGAAAATCTGCTAAAATGTCTCTCAAATGTTGGTAAGGTCCTGGAAACGTGAGTCACTATATAGGTCCTGTCACCCAGAAGGGCAGTCTGTATACATGTGCTAATTATCAGACAAAGCATATTGAGGTCTTTAAAAATAAAAATGTAATGGAGGCATGGCCTAGAGCAAAAATATGCAATTTTAGCACTTTGATTTGACACGAAAGTTCAAAACCAGTGATATACCTGTCCCAATTATTTAAGCTTGCTGCAATTTTGTTCCACATTTGTTATCTTTCACAATGTGTTTACATCACAACTAACGGAACGTGAACTGGTTGTGTTTTCAGCTGTTGGGTTGAGACAAATGCACGCGCATGAAAGAAAAATAGAAAACGCGATTATTTTGACACAATAACAAGTTCTAACTTCTGAGTCATGGTTTCAAGGACATTGGTGAGTAATGTTTATTAATAACACATTTAGAGGGTAGAGATGAGTAATGTTTGTTTATTTGAGCTTTAACTGTGTTGTCACTTGGAAGGTAGGAAGCAAGAGTGAGTGTGACTTAAGTATGACTGGGTCCAGACAGTTTTGCTGCTGTTCCCGACCTGCCCCTATCCTATCGTAGAAGAACATGGAGGAATCACCGAGAGCAAAGGAACATGAGGTATGGAGGGAATGAGCAGAAATTAGGGAGAAATAGGACCGTTTTCTTTCAAGATCATTAAATTTAATGTCAACTGTTGGTGATCTGAGCCTGTCTCAATATTCGCCTGAAAGCACACCCCTAATACTCTTGCATCCAATCACAGCAGCTGCACAGTGCCAGCCGATTTGTGTGACTTTCTACTTTTTTCCATTTTATTTTACGCCAAGTATAAAATACTTGGTATGTAAAATATCTAAACACAACAAAACACAGAGTGTAAAGTATCCATGGAGCAATCCAAAGAAAGTTAGACTGGACCATATTTTTGCAGTGATGTCTTTAAAATCTGTAAAAAGCTTTCCTGGGTAGTGGTTTAGTACGCTGGTTTATCCTTCTTTGGGGACCATTTCAGCAGGTGTTTGGAGCAGCCTTGCTCATCTACTCTGGTGTTCATCCAGCAGTTAAGATGCCATCACCAAATCAGTTTTCGGGTCCCAGAGGAGAGGAGGAAGATCATAGGAAAAAGCAGTAACTGCAAGGGTTTCTGGCTGCAGCCTGACTATAAGGTGCTGTTAACCTCTTTCTACAGGCTTTCTAGTGACCGTTCCACTGGTGGAAATGAAAAAGGCTTAAATGTTTTACATTAATATGATTTTAAAAAAAAGAATTCCTAGTAACACTTGTCAGATCAACCAAAGGAGGCACAATTACCTTGCTCAAGTAAAAGTACAAGTACTTTATTATATATAAAAATCTAGCTGTGGAGGCAGCCTATCACAGGTGACCTGTAGAAATGTGCAGACATAAACAGATTTATTTTTATTTAATTATTTTTTTTGTATTTTTTATTATTTTAAATGTGAGAGAGTTAGTTTTAAGCTGCATAATTACACAGGCAATGTACAAACACTGAAACAAGTGTGCTTAATTACAGTAATGAAATTCTTATACGTTGTTGCTTCCTACCCCAGGGATTAAGTAGGTGGCTCTTTGTGTGAAATGTTGTGTCTGTGTTGAGTTGCTAGTGAGCAATGAGAAACGAGAAGCTCCAGCTGTGAAAACTATTCACACCTCTCCAGATGTGTCTAGGCTAAACTAAAACAGCACAATGGCAGCTTTCTTTTTGATTTCTCTTTTCGAAAAATCCAGTTTGCCTCCATTTTTGTAAATGTTGTCGAACAAAATGTATTCCATCCACATTAAAGAAAAGATGCCTAGTGCAAAAACTAGGACCTCCAAAACAACTGCATCTATTGTTAAGGATGTCTGACAAGGCAGGTCTTATTGTTGTATATGGAACTCATGGAAAATGATCTAAAAACGAGATGAAGCCCTGTGTAATTCTGTATGTGTGTCTTGTGGCAGCCCAATATGACCCAACATGGAGCTCGGGTTGAGCCATCAAGCCAGGGTTTATTTCCAGCATCCACATTGGGGGGGGGGGATTTTTTTCTGTGCATGATCAGACCTGCATCCAGTCTTGCTATCCTGTAAGCAACTCACAGTGACACACTCACATTCTCAGACAACCACTAAGCAGCAAAGCTTGTGTGTGACTGTGTACGTGTTCCTGGAGCCATCTCTGTATCAAACGCGCAAGTGTTCCCTCCCGCTCCTCCGCAGTGGGTAATGAGGCTGTCTCAGATTAGGCAGTTTTGGATTTTGAACTCTTTATCTTACCTTAGATCCATTTTTAAAACCGCAATTTCACTAACTTGTAAAAACCACTAAATTACTACCAAACACTAATTTGGTAGAGTGATGTGCTTTGTGTGTGGGTGGCTTGCTCAAGCCTAGTGTTCTAACACAACACTTCGGCTTGTGCTTCAGCAGTTTACTCTTAGATGTTCATTCTTGTTTTTTTAAGGGGCCAGTATAACGGAAAACCTATTTTTGTAGCTTTTCTGAAATAAGAGTTGGATGTAGTTTGTCAATATTGTTTAAGTTTCAAAACAGATTTCTCACTTCTCAGGCCGTACAGCCTGCCAATGGAAACAAGACGCAAAGACGTCTTGATTTCTTTGCATTTGAGATGTCATGAAGACCAATGGATTTTATTGTGTAATCATATATTTTCTTGTTCAGCTAGTAGCAGCTTAGCTCCACCCATTTACACTGTAAAAATGAAAGGATACTCAATGCACCCTTTATGGTTTCTCATCTTGCTTCACCTGGGTGAACGGTTTAGGGACCTTCCAGGAACCCTTCTGAAAAGGCTAGTTCTCTGAGGAACTTTAGAGTAATTTACGAGGTACATTTAGGAGCCATTTTATCCAACATGGCCTGGAATCTATATAAGGAGCCATTTTTAAATGACTAGGTTCGTCAAGAAACTTCAGTTTTGGGGTGTGAGGCCTACTACTACTACTGCAACTACAGTTACACACAACACTACAATTAAAACAATTTAAGGATTGGTTATGGATTGTGTATTGTGCTACATTGATTATAAACTACAAGCAGACATAGCAATTTCAGGTTAGTCTTGCCATTAATGGATGTATGCAAAGGTTTTTTTTTCTCCTGGTCAAATAATATTTTGTTGATTTTGTAAGTGAACATAAGCTAACACATCCTTTACACTAATATACTGTATGTTGTGTAGTAAAATTTGTAGGAAAATGCCAAGTTTGTGTTTTCTCTATAGAGGATGTGACAACCTAACTTGGAAAATCAACAAAAACATGTCGAGTGTTCAAACTTTTGCATACGACTGTACATGCTCACAAAATGTTATAGCTACTTAAGAAACCGGCTATAATACGGGAGGACTTTGAGGAACCCCAGAAAGGTCTAGGGATGTTAAAATAACCCCCTTTAGGCCTACAGGTTCTAGGAACCCCAAAAGGTAATTGATCACTCACTCAAGAAAAGAGTTCTTCCAGAAACCTAGAGCTGAAGTGTGGTCTCCAAAAGCTTGTAGACTACAAAAGGGCCCAGCAACAAAAAGAGTGTTAAAGTCTGAGATGTTTGTTTTTTTTTTTTGTTTGTTTGTTTTTGTTTTTTAATAAGGCGCAATACAGGGCAGCCAATCGGAACATGTCTTTAACTTTAATGGCACAAACAAATGACAAATCCGCAGTTTAATTGTAATGGATTAGGAATTGTTGGAAAACAGTCATGTAAAATTACTTGTTTGCTTTTGATATATAAACCCATGCAAATGTCACAAATGAAGCATGTTTAAAACGGGTTCTTTATGATGCCACAAAATGCCAGTATATTGGTTTTGCCTTTCTCTTGGTTCATTTAGCAGTGCTTGCTTTGTGTTTACACACTTGGCTCTCGTAGACTGGTTTTTCTCACTGTGTCTCCCTATCAATCTATTTCTCCTTTGTCAAAACTTAATGTGCCGGAACAGCACTTTCTGTATCAATTCACCATTTTTGCCATTAGTTTCACTGCTACCTGTTCAGGGCAGAATCAATCACACTTTAGTAGAATCCAGGGATGGGAGACTTTTTTATTCCCCTTTCCTGGCATTTTACACTCTCTTTGCTGATGTTCTTGCTTTTAATTCTCTTCTTTCTTTTAGCAACAGAATGTGTGGCTGTATACTTGTCCTATTCTGGAAGGCAAAATGGCTTTTTAAAAAAAAAATGCTTCTTTCAAAATGCAGCTTTACTACGCATAAGAGCTCAAAGATGTTGAGGGATTAAGCTTTAAGTTGAAGTTTGCGATCTTTTGCTGAGTGAAACATGGGCTATGTTCGAAATAGCATAATGTGTACTGTATACTGCATCCTACTCTTCATAGTACAGTACCCAGTGTATGACAAGTCATGCATAGTACTACTAGGAAGGGCCATGAAGAGACCCATCTCAAGTTCCACTCCATTTTGCTTAGCAATCATTGCTAGCTTCTTTTCCTCTCTGGCAACATGTGTGGAGATATTTTGGTGGAATAAACCTGTTTGGTTTCCAAACACAGCTATGTTTGTTAAAAGGCAGTCATTTAAATATTACTTTTGTAGTTGGTAATATGATCTAGTTCAGCTGAATAATAAGCATGATGCTGTGTGGATTGTTTTCCTGAGACCAGCTGTACTAACCACATCATCTATGTGGTTAAGTTAACTTTTAAATAGATGAATATAATGACAGATGTAATTTATGTATCCATATAAGACTGAATCCATGGCTATTAAACCAGCAAACGAGGCAGAGATCAGTGATTACTCTTCCTGAAATTATTGTGTGGCAGTTTTCAATGCAGCATATCACAGATACAGCTCTGCGCTTGGTCATTCGCCGATCTTTGCTTCACCAGAGAAATCCATGTTGGTCACATGCTGCACACTACTTACTACTTTTGGGCACAGTCAGTATGTGAACAGAATGTGGTAGACTACTTCAAACGCAGTGCCTACTCATTCCTGGGGATGTGTCCTGACTAAGCTGGGTGTGGTTTAGACAGTTGGGGCAGGGTACAGGATGTGGGTGTGACTCGAGTCCTTGGACCCACAGGGAGTGGACAGTAGGATGGATCGCACGCAGGAGAAAAGCTATTATCTTTCTCATACTGCCCGTTCCACTACGAGCGCTCCGCAAAATCACCCCATTCATCAGCTCGAAGAAACAAGGCACTAATAATCCACTGTCTGGGTCGGACTTGAGGTAGTAGCCTGTTGGACAATGAAGGAAAACTTTGTCCAGTATAATTGCCTAAAGTCAAAGAAGACAACTTTTTGGTATAATCTAACACCACCAGCATTCCAACAGATTCCTCTGTGATAGTTTTTGATTGAATCTTTCTTCTTTCTAACTTGTATAATTTATATCATAACTCCAGTTTCTCTACAGCCTAGATAATGATGGGCTCTCCCTTTGAGTCTCGGTTCTTCTCAGCATTTATTCCTCTGCACAAAACTCAGACACAGCCCGTAATTTATTCAATTTCCACTCAAATTGGCTATAAAGTTTTTCATTTTCAAGACATATTTCTGAGGAGATGAGATGTATGATAATCTTCTTGTATAAGGAAAGCACACATCAAAGTAGCAAGCAAAATAGAAGCCTGTGCTGTTCTCAGAACAATGAACTGACCGTCCTTGGGCCCACACCCCTGACCCTTGACTTTTGCACAGTGCTGTTAGATGCTTTGATCGTCAAAGGAGTGTACATTGTTCACACGGTAAATATCTTCTTACCAAACCAGCGTCAGCTTGGCTTACTCTCGTTAGGGGAATAAAGCATGATCCTGTGGCCGGGCCACTCGACGCTAATTCTGGGAGGCCTAAACCATGCAGGTTCTTTTGTGTAGCTTCGCTGACTCAAGTTTAAAGAATAAGCACCCAAACCTGAGCAAATAAGCTTAAGCTACTTTTAATTCATGTCCTTGCCGCACCAGATGCTAATGTTAGCTTAGCAAGAAGGCTAAACCACCAGCAATTCTAGCTAACTAATGCTGCACTGAGGAAAGTTAGAATATAAGGCCTCAAATCTGAGCAAGTAAAATTGAGTGGCTGGTGCCGTAGTGACAAAAAGACAATCTTTGTGAGTATTAAAAGTTAGCTAATTTTTGTTTCTGCTCTGCCTCATCTGTTCAAACATGGAGACAGTATGTTGAGTAGCTGGGGTGGGGTGTTGCACAGAGTATACAGGACAATTTGCTGATGCTTTCTCTTAAGCGAGAGATGTCATGGAGGAGAAAGTGGCGGTGTCTCCCAAGTTCATGCCTTCATACTGTATTTGCTGAACACTGTTTTGGCCTTTCCTGGTTTAAATGAATTGCCTATACATCATGTTGAGTGCAGCCTGTAAAAGCAGGTTCAGCTGCCTCATGCCTGTACCAGCTCCTGTCTGTACACGGTCCAGTTTAAAGCTCAAATCTATAATTTGGTTTATATGGTTATAACAGTTGTCATGGCCATGCAGCGAGGAGGTGTATGAGCTGTAAGGGATCACTGAATCCATTATTCCGCCTGTCAGGCTTTGCTCATGTTTAGAGAACAGTGCATTTGTCATTTCTCTCTCTCTCTCTCTCTCTCTCTCTCTCTCTCTCTCTCTCTCTCTCTCTCTCTCTCTCTCTCTCTCTCTCTCTCTCTCTCTCTCTCTCTCTCTCTCTCTCTCTCTCTCTCTCTCTCTCTCTCTCTCTCTCTCTCTCAGCCAATAACACAGCTGCCGTCTCAATAACAAATTAGTCTTGTGTGCACTCATAAGTGAGAGAAAATAACTTTTTGCCAGAGCCTGGCCCTTTTCTTGAATATTTGGGGGCCCCACACCCACCCTCATTAATCATATTCAAAAAATTCTAAGAATTAATAATTCATTTTGATAAAGAAACTGTGTAAATGTTGTCGTTAGCCTTAGCCTAACATGGACACCAGAGCAGCAAGGCCTGGCTGAAGACGTTAACATCTGATCTTAGCTATACTGACTGTAATATTTACCAAATTCCAACAGCGTCCGAGGGTCAGATGTACAGGTATATGGAACATACATCTGAGACAAATGACTTGAGAAATGTGATGAAGCTAAAGTTGACCTCTAATTTCCCAATACACTTTAAATGGTGGATCCAGAATGTAAGCGTAAAAGTCAATACTTAGATAGTTTTGTCTATACGTTGTTCAGTTAAATTTTTACTGTTTTAATTATACCATCATATAATTTCTTGGTCATACTGCCTGCTATTAGCGTGGGGACCCTAATTGACTGCTAGCACTGTTTGTAGCTAGAAAAGGTATTTCATAATAGAATAGTTTGATGAAACATATAATTACACAATTTCCGTTTTTGTCCTTTACCCAAATGGGTTGGTCAAGTGTAGGTGTTTTGATGACGGTGGTGGAGAGTGCTGCCTAACACATCAGCACTAAATCTACCATTAGGGTCCAATTTGGTTAAGGTCTGGTGACTAGAAAAAAATCATAGCATATCATTTACATAATTTTCATACTCATCAAATAAATCGGTGACCTTTCGTGCCCCGAAGATGGCAGGATTGTAATCCTAGAGGAGATCAAACCCATCCAGATTAAATGTTTCATCTTAGCATAGCAGAGGTCCTTCAGAATAACTTTATATTGATTTGCAGTGACCCTTCCCCTTAGTGGTTAAGGGGTCCCAAACCAAGCCAGCAAAATGTCCTAATTTCTTAAACAGCATAACAGAACCACAACACTTCCTCAGTGTGAGGGTCAAGCATTTTACTGTTTGTGTGCATTGTAGTATTCTCTGTGTACCACACATGCACTCGCCCACTTGTGGAGAAGATGTTGAAAGATGACTGTACTGATATCACTTTTTTCCACATTTCTATAGACCATTGCTGATGATTTTTGCACCTCTGAACTCTCAGATGTAGATTTGTGTTTGAAATGAGGGGTTTATTCTCTGTGACCCTAGTATATACCTCTCTATGTAGTTGTGGATGGACCTTTATTTATTTATTTATTTATTTATTTATTTATTTGCCGTGCTCCGTCACTTGTTTTCTCTGTTTTTTGCTTACGTACTGCACTAATGCACAAGCATCACAGTCGTTCAAGGTGCGATTTGAACCACAAGTTTTTGTTTTATTGCCTACTCTTTTTCCCTAAATGCATATGTCACTTTAGTCCCTAGCCAGTTGAGCAGTCTTTGTGACTGAAACTCCTGCCATCCGTCCCCCACCAATGAACCTTCTTTCAAGGTCTCTTTTCCTTTTGCCGTCTTGATCCAGATAAATTGAGGTCAACTGAGCCTGCTTAGCATTTTTATACATGCTACAGAGCATGGTAGGCTGCTAATTGCTTAAAGTACCCCAAAGTCATCATTTAAACCATAAAACATCTGTGTTTGAATAATAAGTTGTTAAATATTTGTATGTCTTGTTGTTGTTATGCCAAGACAACTAAAAATTTCATAGGAGCATCGCTAAACCTTATCACTAATTAAGAATGGATCGGTTTATGAGTATGCAAGATTATGCAAATTAATCATGCAAATTACAAATGCCCCCCTTGCCTCCTGGTCCCCAAACCTCTTGCCTTTCCTTAACCACCAGGAACGTAAAGCTTTCTATCTTTGATGGAAGGGGAATACAGCTGTCTATGTTTGAATAGACTGAGCAGATATGATGGAGCACAACAGAAACAAATAAGCTTCCTTTGTGAAATTGATAAACAGAAAATAACTATGAAATCTTAAATCATCATAATTGTTAAACCATAAGTTGAAAGACTATTGCTAAATGTCGAGCAGTGCTAAGAAAAGCGAAGTAAAGCCATGCTTAAATAGCATGCTAATAATTTTATGCAATTTGATTTAATAAAACTTCAAGTAAAATGGAGGGAAAACACTATACGGAAAACTGCTCCTTCTGTGGAAGCTGGTATACGGAATACTGACGGTACAAACCGACGACATAGATGACATTTTTTTTCTTACTTCTTTAGAGGTATTGGCCCAAATGTGACCAGTAAAAATGCATCTTGGTTTCTAGGCAGATTTTGCAGAGTCCAACCAATCATTACACCCTGTATTTCCGCAGTAACCACTGAAACGCGAAAAGTGCCAAAGTACGGAATACGGTTCTCTTATGTTAGCATGCTAAACTACTGCTAGAACAGCGCTACTCACTATAATTGACAGTTTATAAGATAGAAGTAGAATAAATATTACCACCTTTTACTTCTTTATTTTATTGTGAACTGCATCTCAAACAAATTAGCTATGTTAGTGCCTGCTCTATGTCTCTTTAGTATATTTAGGCTCAATCTCATCTGTGATATACAAACCTAAGCTGCTACGCAGCGCACCACAAATTGCTTTCTTCAAGTTGTGCTGAGGACGTTTGTGTTTTTAGTGGAAAAAATAAACTCTGTGCCGTCCAGGAGAAATTAACCATTTTAAAAACACATTTGAGTGCAGGAGGTTGAGGTACTCGTTGCTTAATCTGACCACATATAGATTTCCTACATGCGCCTACAAACAGGTGCATGTACGTGCAGTTGTGCCCTAGTTGTTGTACGTCATGCTCATTTAGCTCTAAAATTGATTTCTACTCCTGCATCAGCTCTGATTGGGTTGGTGGACATTGTCTGGGGGCCATCCTGAAAGTTATAGCATCCCCCAGGCCTTATGGTCTCTGCCTCTCTCTCTACCTCAAGGGGAGGTGTGGTAAATGTCTCTTGGCAACAGTGAAATATGACCTGAAGGCTCCAGCCAAGTCCAGCGGGACCCCACAAGACAGCCAAGGGCCAAGGTGCCATAAATCAACCTCTTTTATTACCCACAACATCCCTCTCTCTCTCTCTCTCTCTCTCTCTCTCTCTCTCTCTCTCTCTCTCTCTCTCTCTCTCTGTGTCTCTCTCTCTCTGACCCTCCCAGAATGCAGTGTCCTCAAACAGTGCGATCAATGTAAATCACTCCATTTTTATTGTTTTCTCCCCCTCCGCCCCTGCCATCTCCACCCCAGCCCTGCTGTTTTGCTGCAGTATTCTGCAGTAGGTTCGCAGTGTGGACAGAGCAGATTGACAAAAAACTCCATACTTCCTGACAGATTTCTGGAAGGGTTTTCATATGTGCATCAACAAAGATATACACATAATGAACCTGAAGGAACCACTTAAACACCTCATTATGAATTAACTTTTACTTATTATTATTATTATGTAACTGTGCGAATGAGGAATTGACCATACATACATACCATAAGAAACCATATGTTAAAATAAATAAATAAAAAGATACAACTTTTTAGCTTAAAAAGTGAGTAACCTGGTTAACATAAAAGTTTGTGTTCATTGAACTTTAAATAAGTTAACAAAACACACATTGTTCTTCTGTAAGAAGAATATTAAGAGTCCTGTTTTAAACCTAAAAAAATGTAGTAATCTGCTTATTATGTACTAAGGCTTAGCATTCAGTAAATACATGTACTGGTATGTAAAATAGTGGAGTTATTCTTCGGTTATAGAAGTGTAAAACAATTGAAACTGCCAGTGGGCCATGGCCATTTAAGATGGTAATTTAAACGTTTGAGTTATTTGAACTTGAAATAATATGTTACCAAATGCAAAATACAAATAATTATTATTCTCAAGTTATTCTCCTGTTAGAGGTAACTCACTGCCTCAAATGAATTAAGTTTTTAAATTGTCTGAAATTATATATGAAGTTAAATACACAAAAAAAGTATATACTCTGCAAAACAATGGTTCATGGGTTCTTTAATAAAGACTATGGTTCCATACAGAACCATGAACATCCAAAGAACCATTTGCATGAAATAGTTCTTTGCATGGTGAAATGGTCCTTCAGACTGATGGACCATGTGTTGCATATTGTTCTATATAGAAACCCTTTTGAACAATAATCCTACCCCAAAAAGGGTTCTATTACTGTTACAAGCCTGACACCATAACAATAGCAGAACTCTTTTATGTGCTATACAGAACCATTTTCAAAAAGGTTTTACACAGAACCATATGCAACATTCAACATTGCATGGTGAAATGGTTCTTTAGATTGATAGACAAAGAACTATTTAATGCAAGTGGTTCTTTGGATGGTTCTATAAGGAACCAGTGTCTTTACATTTGTCTTTCATTGTCTTTGGGGCAGTCGTGGGCTGGAGGTTAGGGATCTGGCCCTGTGACCAGAAGGTTGCCGGTTCAATCCCCAGGGCCGACAGTCCATGACTGAGGTGTCCTTGAGCAAGACACCTAACCCCCAACTGCTCCCCGGGCGCCGTGGATAGGGCTGCCCACTGCTCTGGGCAAGTGTGTGCTCACTGCCCTCTAGTGTGTGTGTTCACTAGTGTGTATGTGGTGTTTCACCTCACGGATGGGTTAAATGCAGAGGTGGAATTTCCCCAGTTGTGGGATCAAAAAAGTATCACTATTTACTGAGGAATCCCCAAAGAACAATCTGTTTCACAGCTGTACCAAATCTGAAACAATCTGTTTCAACTATACTGTTTCAGAAACTTGAGCTTTTAAGTAACTACATTATTTTTATTTATTTTTTTATTATCTCAAGACATTGACATTATTATAATAATCACAAGCTAAAATGTAAACTCTTTCAAAAATGTCCAACTTTGAGAAAAACTACACTAGTTTTTTACAATCAGACTGATCACTCAGCAGAGACACTACACACATTCATCTTTAGGACCTAAAAAGAAATCTGCTAACTCACTAGGAATTGTGTGTGACTCCACCCACACTGCTTTGGCTTTATTTGAGGGGTTGATATGATAATGTAAGGGATCCTATTGGTTCAACATGTGATCAGAGGCTGACTCTAAATGCATTTAATGGCTTCCTAATGGGATCTAAAGTCTTCTACAGGAAACTAGGTCTGTACTGAAAACCATTATTCCAATTCCCATTAGAAGCAAAACCATTAGGTTTTGATCTTTAAATGGTTTCTAATGGTCCTTTTTAAACAGGGTATATTTTAATTATTTAAGAACAAATAATATCAGTGCTTTCAGTGTGTTTTTTACACTGTGTTATTGTAGCTATTTGAGTTGGAAACATCAATAATTGAAATGCACACTGAGACTTTTCACAGATACCAAAAAAACCATATCATTTGAAAACCTTTCACAAAGCCTTTTGTTTTGGGGTGAAGCATGGTTAGATCAATTAAAGTGTGGATCCACATTTGAGCCCTTGCAGTTTAAAGGGTTAAGAATCCTTCCTATCGTATTCATACCTGCACTTTTACGCTCTCCATGTTAAAATGCTTACTGCCAGTGTTTTAAAAGAACAGCCTTAAACTGTTTATAGCAAGTGCTGAAACAGAGTAATGCCTCCTAAACCAACACATTCAGCAAGCTCTTTCACAGCAGCTCCTGTCTAATAATATCTACATTTCTTTGTGACTCCTTGGGTGATGTCTGAATCCAGTCCAACACCTCTGCAAATTGAGAAGTGCAAGGCTGATTGGCTGCCCACATAATTATGCAAATAAAGAAGGCAATAAGTCTTGCCTCATCACACCCCTAATTATTTGATTTGTTGGAAGAAAATGACTAATTCTAAAAAGGAAGTTGCACACTGCATCAAAAAATGAATAAACGGGTTCAGATAAAACATTTGTTAATTTTCAATCGTTTGGTCATTTGTTCAGATTCATCAGATATTTGCATCTGCATCAGATCATCTTAAGCATTTGATTCACCCTTTAGCCTTGTAGTCTGAAGCCCCCCAAAGCCCCATTGCAGTCAGAGGCCCCAGTGTCCTGGTGAGTAATCCACTAAAACTGAGGGTGCTGAGACTGTCAAATTTTCATACAGCAATGTTCATTTTGTGGACTTCTTGCTCCAAAACCACATGACCAATGGACATTAAAGGTAAATGTCACCTTCTAAGGCCCATTCAGCCATAAAATGTGTCAAAACAAAATAAGTAAGCGAGAAGAGCAGAAGCAAAGGAAGAATTCTACAGGTAAAATACAAAAGGAAAATCTTAGTCAAGAGCCCCATGACTGCAAAGAAAAGACTTACATCTATTAAAATTGTATGTAAAGCTGCATATCTTGGCAGTAAACGTTCATGTCTTAAAAAAAACTAACATTGCAATAATCCATCCATTTTCTAAGCCACTTCTCCATCAGGGTCGCAGGGGGTGCTGGAGCCTATCCCAGCAGTCATCGGGCGGAAGGCAGGATACACCCTGAACAGGCCGCCAGTCCATCGCAGGGCAGACAGACAGACACAGACAGTCACTCACACACTTTAGCATGTCCAATCGACCTGACTGCATGTCTTTGGACTGTGGGAGGAAACCCACACAGACACGGGGAGAACATGCAAACTCCACACAGAGAGGATCCTGGTCACCCAGCTGGGGAATCAAACCCAGGCCCTCCTCGCTGTGAGGCGACAGCGCTACCCACCATGCCGCCCACATTGCAATAATATTAATAATAATACTAGTAAAGAAATAAACAATACATCATGATTTGATGTGTGTGTGTGTGTGTGTGTGTACTATCTTTAAACCATTTCTAAAGCTCTTCTCAAGAAAACCCAGTATTTACAGTTACCATCCAATACCTGCTTCAGCTAATCAGTCCTTCAGTAAATTAAGAGTGAGAAGTCAGGAAACTAACTGTTCTTCTAATTGTATTCTTCTAACCAAGATATGAATAACTTCACAGAAAAGAACGCAATCTACTTTTTTACTATATGTATATTTGCATTTATTTAATTGCTATTGTTTCTTCTTGGAAAACACACTTACTGCTGAAATACTTTTGCACAATGCAATATCTTCACATTTTAATACCTAGTACTATGCGTGCAGATGTTTGTGCAATATTTTGCTTGAGGGCTTTGTTGTTCAGCACCACTTGGTGGTACGGGGCTAACAGCAGCACAAAGTCATGCTAGCATTGGCATGACAACCGAGGTGCCAGCAAAAATAGACAATTATCAGAGGAGAGCTTGAGCATTGCAGTTTGATTATTTAAGGTGGAAAATGGCAGGAGTTTTTTTTATTTAGTTTTTTATTTTTGGCATCCATATCTCCCCCAAAAAACAGCATCAGATTCACTCCACTGCTGCTGATGTCAAAAAAGTTGGGACAATTTAACTTGAATAGACAATTTAACTTGATACAGCGTTTTGCTCACTGCTGAGGTAGAATTTTCGATGTGACAAAAAACTTTCCTGTTATTACCTCGGTTAGATCCTAGTAGCATGTTAGCGCTACGCATGAACATTTTTTGCCATTCTAGATTAATTTTGTACATTTGAAACTTGTAATAGACATAGTGACATATATTTTACCTTGTAGCAGTTTTGGTTCCTGCTTTGGTCAAGCTACTGCTCGTATTCAAAGCCAGTGGCGCATCTAGGACTTCCAGAACTTATCCAAGAGTAGATAGCTCAGCTGTATCTACCTAGACACCATAGAGAAAAAAATTGGATAATTTTTTGTTAGGCATTGTAAGAAATTAACCCTTTTGTTTGCAACCTAAATTCAAGCTACACTATGTTAGTTTTTGTTCATAGGATTGAAAGAAGTAGCATCACTGAGTCAGGAATGAAAACAAAACTTGCTCAAAAGTATAATGTGTGAGTCACGCTGAAATAATAATAAAAGCCTGAAATAATAATTTAAATGTAAAAAACCTCGGATTTTGTGGGAGTTTTAGGATCATGTCATACACGGACATGAACAGGGAGACGGAAGAGGGGCTTGCTCCGTCTGTTCCACGCATCGACCTGGTATTGCAGTACCTCCGGGAACGGTGCACCTCCTCGGGCAGTCGTGGGCTGGAGGTTAGGGAACTGGCCCTGTAACCAGAAGGTTGACAGTTTGATCCCCAGTGCCGACAGTCCATGACAGCAAGGAACAAGACACCTAACCCCCAATTGCTCCCTGGGTGCCATGGATAGGGCTGCCCACTGCTCTGGGCAAGTGTGCTCACTAGTGTGTATGTGGTGTTTCACTTTATGGATGGGTTAAATGTGGAGGTGGAATTTCCCCGTTTGTGGGATTAAAAGCCTGAGACAGTTCACTGACCTGACCATATGATACAACTCTGGTGTTTACATTTGGAATGTGGCTTGAAGGGTGAATTTAAGCTCAGATATGTGTATTCAACCTGTGTATGTGTTACAGCAGATTTTTTTCTGTTATTTTTATCCTCTTATGCTTCGCCATTGTCATATTGCAGATCACCAAGCTGTGGCTCAAGTCCTGAAACTTTCAAGACAGGGCTTTGGTTAGGGGGATGAAACCTGCCTTTGTTCAGGGAGAACAGAGGGAACTTCAGACACGAGCGCTTCAGGGGAATATGCGTTTCATGCTGTTATATGAATCACATTGTGTGAGTGTGTGTGCTTAATTTCCTAAATAAAAGTAGCCTGCAAGACAGGCTGATGTGCCATAATTATATCTGGCAGACTTTAAACAGCAATAAGGCATTGATGTAATGGACAGGTTTACCTGTGTGTCGTATGTGTGTATGTGTGTGTGTGTGTGTGTGTGTGTGTGTGGGCCGTCTGGCAGGCTGCTGGGAATCTGAACTTTGAGCAGCCAGGTGGAATACCTTTTGAAACACTTTGATGACTGGAGCTGTGGGACCACATCCAAGGATTGTACATTATGACACTGTGTATCTGCACTACAGTTGCCCACCACTAATTAACAGTAAGATGCAGAAGATACATACATCTGTCCAACTTACACACTTTCATTTGGGTAATGTTATCTTCTACATTAGTGATTTAACCTATATTGGATGCTGTTATTGCTTAGAAGTAGGAACAGCTCTTGACCTCACCTGTAAAGAAGAACGGTTAATTTCACCATTTTCACACTTTACCTCCTTTTTTTCAAACCAGTGCCGTAGAACTACTAACTACTTACTAACACAGGTTGGAAGTAGCAAGTTTAATTTGTGTGGTTAAAGGGAAATGGCCTAAAACTAGCATTTAATGTTACTTGCCATGTTATGCAGCATTCTGCAGTGCAGCATTGCATTTCTCAGCCTCATCAGTTTGACAGAAATCATGATTTTGTGTTTTCCTGCTCCAGCATTCTCTCACTACAATACCCAGATTATGCAAATACATCAGGCAGCCATTGGGAATCCGCCCCAGGGCAATAAAGAGATCCTGACTGATGTAGAGGCCAATGAATACAGATGTGATAGCTAGCTTTCTAGTAGTAATGCTTACCATCTGTCTTCCTTCTGCATTAGCAAGCTAGTAGAATAATAAAAAAAACACTGTCAAGTCTTCACCCCAAAGCCCTTGTAGTTTTCCTCCCACCTTTGATACATCATGTACATTTTTGAATATCTTCACTTTTGCTCAAGTATTTTTGTGAGGAAGGGAACATTTTGTTCTCATTTCTTATTTATTTTATTTATTTATTTATTTGTTTTTACCTTTTTTAACCTTTTAAAATTTAAACAACCATAAACATTCATTCTGTTCTCTTGGTTCAGCACACCTCTAGCTTTAGCATTTTATTTTAGACCAAAATAAGAGCAGCGAATAGTTCATTATTGTTATGAGAGATGCTCTTCAGGAGTTTTATGAACCGGATATCTTTGTATTTCTACTCAAGTTGCTTTTACTTGAGGCAGTCTGTAACTGAAGTAACTTTACCCCACACTACTAACAAGCTTATTTATTTTTCTACCAGCGTTTAGCACTAGGTTATATGACTTACGAAAAAAGAAAACACTAGTCACTCTGATGCTAAAAGAAATATATTCGCAAGCTAAATAAATCTAAAAACATGCTGGAACCAGTCTGCGTTATTTAACCGTGACAAAGGTCCGCCCTCCTTACTAGCAGCTGTTTTCCAATTACACATCCCATAGGATCAGCGTAGTTCATCATGGCGCTACTATTTTCCCCACCCCACCCGTATTTCGAGAAATCCGGCCCCCTTTGTAGTCTGATTGGCTGATAGTATTCGCGTCCTGCACTACGATTGGCTAGTTGTTCATACTCATAAGCAGTTTGCCGCTAGAATGCAGGAGGGCGGAGCTTGTCGGAAAACGGGTGGGTAAAAAATCGACGCGGGTCTCGGTTCTCCTGCTTTTTCTCGTCAGTTGATGAAGCTTGCTCACTTGGGTCGTGTCTCCGGTTCGAAGACCGAAGTAAACCGCCTCGTTTTTGACCGTATAGGCTCCGAAGAGAGCATGTAAACTAAAATCGTGCCTAGAGGTAAGCGGCAGAGGTTTCAGGGTCTAATTTCCGAGCGAGTTTCCTAACCTACGGTTCTGAAGCGACTGAACTCGGGAAGAAACTGTTTTGTGGGAAAGGAGGAGTAACTGGAGCGAAGGCCGTGTTCAAGGTAACGTTACCGTTAACGTTAGCATTTTCGTAAAAAAAGCTTTACGGCAACACCTCGCCTTAACTTTACTCAGGGTTATCGTAACTTTTCCAGCAGTTTGAGCGCTAGGCTGTCGCTATGCTGACTTAAAGAAAACGGACGTTTCGAGTCACGTTAAGGTTAGTAGCGGGTAACGTTACTGTGGCGACGTTTCTCACAAACCTCCGAGTTTAGCTGAAAAAAATGACATTAGCGAACCTACATTTTAAGTGTTTTTTGGTCATGTTAGCCCGTTTTTACTGTTTTTGTGGCTGTTTCTTTGTTATTTTTTTCTTGAGGAAGCTTGTTTTGTTTCACAGTCAATTGACTTAAGTTAGCTGACTAACGTTAACAGCGTAGCCTCGAAACAGTGTTAGTTGCTAATGATAGCCCAGAAACCGGCTACACACTCGGTTACCACAGCTAGTCTGCTTATTGCCCACTTGTGCTCGTTTCGGATATCAGCTGCAGGTTTATAGCTTATGTACGACAATCTAAGTTGTATGTAAACAATTTGGCCAAAGAAGTGCAGCGCCGGAGGCTTTATCAATTCTTAACATGAACTGTGGTTTAATGAGTCAGTGGGGCTCTGCAGGGACTCCGAGTTGAGTTGGCCTTTCTTTCGCGGTTTGATGACAAATGTGTACAGTCGAGTGTGAAAGTCTGCGTCGGCAGCCAGAAGCTGTTTTTAAACTCAGTTTCTACAAACCAATACTGAAGGTTAAGTGTGGGGCGATTGTTTAAATCCCAGAGAGAGTGAGAAATAGAGGTTTAAAACTGTCAATTTAGCGAAAAGTAACTGCTTTAGAAGTGGGTTTCGGTCAGCGCCACTAAACCTGCTTGAACATGTAGTTAATGTTTTAAATGAGGAGAGAGAAGAAAATATGGAAACGCGTCTGGGTTTTTACAGCCGTGTTTATGGTGGTGAAAAAAATCGGTTTTTGTTTTCCCTTAACGTTTTGCATGCACCCATTAATGGTTTAATAATAATAAACGAATTAACAAGACGTCTTATGCCAAAACCTTATCACAGAACTACCATAAAACCGTGTATTCACAACCATTTTGTGTAATAATGTTTTGTGAGGGAGATTTTGGAGGCATTGAACTGTTCAGATGTCTGGTTCCTATCGCCACCACTGTGAACAATTGTAGCTGCTTCAGTAAGTTTCTCTAGAACGAAGGATTTCACATCAAGCCAATCTGAATGAAATTGTTTATATCCTAAAGTATGAAGAAATTTTATAAAATTGGTGGAGTTCCCCTTTGAAGCCGTATTTGAGTGGGACACACCAAGTTTTCATAACTCGGGGGATACAAGCCTTTCCTGTTATAAAATTCAGACTTTTGTGTTCTGCTTTAAAACCTTTTAAAATGTAGGCTGTGTGCCAGACTCTTCATCTGAGATGTTGCTTTAGTAATTAGCTTTGGTAGTTCAGGCACGTAGACCCGCCTCTTGAACAGGGCGAATGTGATGATAAAAGCTGTGCCAGCTCGTTTCAGTGTATTCATTTCGATGGCTAGATGATGTGAAGTTTGCTGTCTGCTGCTGTTGTCTGGTGGCAGTGCTTTATTACATGTTACGTTGCACAGTTCCTTGTTCTTTGTGGGTGTAGTGTATGTTTTCAGTACAGCATGCTTGTTAGTTTCTCCTTGTTGGCTGAAACTTGAGTCCTTGCTGTATTGCGTTCATTCTTGCTGGTTCCTATGATATTAAGGTGAACACTGCATGTCCAAAAGTTTGTACACACATTTATTCAGGATTTCTTGCAAAATCAGTTGAGTTCACCAATATTTGGAACATTTGCTGTGAGGATTTGATAGCATTCAACGTTAAGAGCGTTAGTGATGTCAGGCACTGATGCTGGATGATTAATTTTGGATCACAACCACTCCAACCCATACCAAACGTATTCAGTGGTGCATCGTCACTCCAAAAAACAGTGGCACTGCTCAACAGCCCTGTGTTGGGTGGCTTTTTGCCTCTCTAGCTGACATTTCGCTTTGAGCATGGTGGGCTTAGGCTCATGTCCAGCTATCCCAGAGCGTCCTGTCATTTTGGCACTGCTTTTCAATGGAGAGAAGCTGTGTGTAGCCAGCTCACCACCTGTGTCAGCAATGGGTGAACCCTAAAGTAGCTGAGCTCACTAATTAGTAGGGGAGTCTGAATACTTTTGGACATACAGTGTACTTAATTCTCAGTATGACCTACATCAGTGGTTCCCAATCCTGGCCCTGGAGAACCTTCTGTGTTTTTTGATGTTTTCCCCATGTGTACCCACCTGATCCAACAAATTAGGTTAAGTTGGGAATGTTAAAGGAATTGTGAAATTTTTCAGTCTGCCACAGTTGTAGCACAGTTACCATGAACTTTAATTTCGACATGTTTCATGGTGCCTCATGGGTGTTTGTGTGTGCAAGTATGCCAAAGAAAATTGCTGATTATATCGCTGCTGTCAGAACAAAACCGTATCTCCAAAATGGTAACTTTTACAGGAGAAGGACAAAACCTACATTACTTTCTATATAAGTCAAAGGAACCAGACTTTTTTCCAAGTATTTTTTACCCATTTATTTTGGTCCATCCTTCATGAAATTTACACACAATATAAAGGCCACCATGCATTTTCAATTAGTCAAAAATGGAAAATTGACAAAAATGGAGATACAAGGTTTTGTTCCGACAACAGCGATATATAAAAATTGTTGGTGGTAATTGAACATATGCTATAGATGCAGAAGATGGATATTAAGATGAAAAGCACAGAAGTGTTCTTGAAAGGGAAACACAGGACAGGGTTACTTCAGCCTAGGGCTGGGAGGAACCAGGCTATAAAAAGCTCTTTACAGTTTTTTTTTTTTTTTTTGGGCGCATGATGTTGGGCACCTTAATCACATGTAGTATTGACACTCTGCTCTGTTGCTGTCTCCCTGCAGTGGCTGCTGGTAACGTGACCATGAGCGCGGCATGGGAGTGACGTGACAGCAGGGGTGGATCTTGGCGCTCTTTCTTTCTGTCTCTCTCACACACGCGCGCACACAAGCACACTATGCTTCTCTCTGCTCCGAGAGACAGAACTGAGTGAGCGAGCACGTGGAGAGGGACAGCGCGGGTGCCAGAATGGACGAGTCAGCTCTCCTGGACCTCCTGGAGTGTCCAGTTTGCTTGGAGCGGCTGGATGCTACGGCCAAGGTGCTGCCGTGCCAGCACACATTTTGCCGCCGCTGCCTGCTTGGCATTGTGAGCTCTCGTGGGGAGCTGCGCTGCCCAGAGTGCCGCACACTCGTGGAGAGCGGCGTGGATGAGTTGCCTAGCAACATCTTGCTGGTGCGTCTGCTGGACGGCATCAAGCAGAGGCCCAGGCGGGCAGGGACAGGACCGGCAGCGGCGGCAGCAGCTGTGACAGTAGCGGCAGGCTGTACCAATGGCTCGGTGGGTGGCGGACAGAGGAGCCAGGGGCCCAGTGGAGGAGGACAGAGGGAGCAAGCAATCCCAGGAGCGCAGCCCCAGAGAGTCCAGACCAAAAGCACGCCAGTCAGAGTGAGTTGCTGTTTTATTGTGCTGTTTTCTTTTTTCTTTCTCCTAGCTGTGTTTGCTAACATAGTGGAACTTTTAAAACTAAAGTTTGTTTTGTGGTTCAGTTTCTGTGAGTTATTGCTGACTGTCTATACAGATAATTAGATGTCGTTTTAGGGGTTAGTTTTAGCAGTGTTGATGGACAACAAAATCAGGCTAACTGCAATCTTTATTTGCTGAATATGTACTTAAAATACACAAGATCTAAAGTTCTGAAAATGGAGGTTTTTATCTGGTTAATATTTACTATGTGCATATGTCCTATTGGTGCAATTATAAAAGAAGAAAACAGCAAAATGGTCTTATAAAATGCTCAGGAAGCTTGGATTCTAATTTTACTAAGGCATATGATTAAAAAAAAACAAACCAACACCAAAACTGTGATTGTCATATTCAGTTTGATCAACACTGCCCAGTATTAGTGTAAGTTGTGGTTAGTCTGGCATTTTGGGTGCCACCTGTCTGTAAATTCCTGGGAGTTTGGAGTGGAGTATAAGGGAGTCCGTTTGCTGTCTGTGCAGAGTTTGTTGGTCTGGAATGAGATGCTGTGTGGGTGAGAGAATCTTGTTAGTACAGGTCATTGTGTACGTCCCAAATTGACCAGCGCAGCTGAGCTAAGCTGTCTTCACTGGCAACAGAACATAGCAGTAACTGGCTCTTATCCCTGGTGTGTATGCACATGTTATCAGAGATAAAGAAACGTGTATACATGGAGATACTGCTATTCGTGTTGGTACACAAAAAGTATGTGGACTGCCATTGTGAGTCTGTGGTGAGATGTTTTGCTTATGTGGCGATAGTTGTCATGGCAGCAGTTTGTTTTTTTTGTTATGCTTTCTTTAGTCTGAATCAGGGCCGAAACACAGGTGTCCCTATAATCAACACTTCCATTTCTGTTCCTGTTACCTTTTTAGAGTCATCGCCTCTTTTGTTCAGAGCTCATGAAGCGGGTCATATTCAGTCAGACAGCTTCAATGTAGAGTCTTTTCTTCTTTATCCATCTACTAAGTGTTGGGTTACAGTTATATTGGCCCTTACGGATTCAGTGTTCAGCTGAAGAGGTTAATGTACAATAGCCACATGACATCCACCTAAAATGTTTCCTTTCCTTGAACGTACAATGAGTATCTTTCTCACTGCAATCCTTATTTGTTGTTGTTTTGAAACTGAGAAAGCAAGGTGCTGCCAGGAGACGTCTAAGTCTATTCCCTTGCTCCACAGATGAATAACGAATTTCTCATCAGTATTAGAGGTGGCACAATGCTACTTTTTCTTGTCCAGTACCATTGTTGACATCTTGAATATCAACTAAAACAATTTGATATGTTTTTTTCAAAAACCACTGATTTAATATGAGCTGTTTTTAATTGATGCTCTTCATTTAAAGTAAAAATAGGCTATCTGGCTCAAACACTATCCAACATGAAGAAAAGCATAGCTGACAGCATGACATCAAACAGTGTGTGCGCTATTTCAGGCTATATTTGTTTCAGCTGTGGATTAAGATTCATTCTTTTTTCATTCCGATATCCAGCTTTCCTGCTGATATGGATCTCATACCATTGTCACTATTATGCCCTCTTTCATCGGTGGCAAAAATATTTAAAACCATAGCAACTATGTCTCGCTATGAGCACAAGTGTCAGCCTTAAATCAGACTTGCGTTGTTATTATTTGACCGTCAGAACAATGTGTCTGCCAGGATTTGTCCTCTACTAATAAAACTCAGCTGAGGTGTGCACCTCAGCTTTTCTGCCGTTTCATCTGCTTTAAAAAACTGTTCTCTGTTCTTTTGTTCAAACAGGGTCAGAAATGCTTCTCAGCATGCTCTGTCAGTGCCTCACTGGCAATTTTTAAAAATAAAGTCTTATTTCCTTTCCCTTGGATCTGTTTGTGAGAGCGTATCAGCATGTGGCAAAAAGCCTGGGATCTTCGGAGGCCTGTTTGCAGCAGGTCTCGGCTGCGCATTAAGGAACTGTGGGGCCTCAGGTATTGCCTGAGAGATGTTGATAACACAGCGCTGTGCTACCAGCACAGGCCCTTTTCATTCTGCTTTTTTTCATGCTGTGATATGTATTGGTTAGAATGCACGCACCTCAGGCTGTGACAAACAGTGATACTGGCTCCCAAAATTTATAGATAACACTGAGCCGAGTGAAAGAGTCGTGCCACGTTTCTAGTCTTAGCTTCCATGTCGAAGGTTGTGCAGGGAGATGTACCTGTTGTGGGTTAAACAGCTCTCACCTGCCTGCACTGTGTCAAGTTCTGGTGGGCAAGTGCAGAGAGATTACAGCATTAATGCTCATGGGTACCAGCATGTCCTTTGATCTCTCAGCTTTTCATCTGTTCTCTGATTCATCCTGCATGCCCTTGCACACCACCACCATCTTTTGCTCTCTCATAGCATCATGGTGGAGAGGAGGCATGGTCAGACAAGCATACATAGTGCTGGGCAGTATTGATAAGGTGCATTATCATAATATTTTCTGTTAATAAAGTAAATGGACCCTTACCTCCTGAGGATTGTTATGGTAGTACACTTGCTGTTGATTTAGGGAAAATGTTCCAAGTTGTAGTAGAACTGGTAAAAAGTGATGGTATGCTGAAGTCATGTACATAATGGCATGGTCATAGCAGTAGTGGAAAAACAGTGGCATTCCTGCTCATGTGCCATGCGATGGTGTTATCATACATAAGTGAACAAATGTTTCTCAGGGTGCAGCACCTTGTTTAGTGTAGACCGGTGCTTCCTAAACTGTGGTACAAGTACCTTCAGGGGTATGCCAAAAACTGGGGGGCGGGGGGGGGATGGGGGGTAATAGCCTGGCATTTGATGTTTACACTTTAATCTTTATTTTGAGACATGAGCTGGCCACGCAGTTACAAAGATACAGCCAACATGAGCAGCTCTGCTCTTTAAGCCTGTGTCAGATTTCTAGATAGCATTGCATACTGGTGTGTATGCATGAGTGATCTTTAACATTCAGCTCATGACAAACATATGCTGTAATACTTTAACATTTTTGTCTTCATTTATTTTTATTTGTATAAAGGACTGTGGAGAAAAAGAATGTCACTGGTTACTGTTGTGTGTCTTGTTTTCTGGAGAAATAACCTTGTTCATTAGTTTGTCTACTGTTGTTGGTGTGAATAAAGGAAGTCTCTTGAACTAACTGTTAGTTGTGTTTGAGTTTGTTTCGCTGTCACTGATGCAGTTTAGTCCTCAGTTGTAGTGAGATTGGTGCTTAGCCATTTTGGTTGCATTCTAGCTGGTCGAGCTTTCTCACAAATTGCCCCTGGTGTAGGCCAATGAAAGATTTCATGGTTTAACAGGAGGGAACATTCCACCTGTACTTGGGTGTGCATTAAGCAACTGAAATGTGGGCTGCCAAAAAATGTTGGTGGGAAGAGTTTTATGTGTCTCTTTTAAAGACATATAGCACAAGCTACACATAATAATGGCAGATGAGCACTAGAAAAACAATTGTTGATGCACAATGGAACATTTTGATTGGCTGGGCCACACAGTGGCAGCCTGACTGAATTCAAACTGATGCATAATTAAACCATTTGATCATAAAGGAGCAGAGTATGTAGTAAGTAAGTAAGATTTATATTTATTACTTTTATTGCAATACATGTAGATATTAAGCATCTTTATTTTCATGGAACATGATCATCATAAACTCTATCAAGAGTATGTTTGCAGAATATATCTGGATTTTGTTGTGTGATAGGCTAGAGAAAGTTAAAATAAAGTAGGTTGTTTGCTGGAGAGAGTAACAGGGTGCTTGCGTGCCAGCCAAATTTCTGACAAATCAAAAAGCGCAACCCCCCCCCCCCCCCCCCCGCCCACACCCACCCACACACACACACACACAAAATAATATAAGAAGATGCACGGTTTATCACACAGTTTGGGTTTTATTTATTTATGTTATCGAGTATGACTTCAGCAATGAGCTTCACCACTGCGGCTGATGGCAAAACTTGGGAAAACCTTCATGGAACTTTGCGCAGGCCTCTGTGTTTATGCTGCTGTTGCCATTGGTCGTGGCATGCATTTCCAGAAATGTGCTTTAGTATTTATTTAAATTTATGCATTTTCAACTGTTCTTTCAGAACAATCTGAAGCCCCTACCAAATTACATACACTGTAGTTAATGTTTTGTTATCTATTAATGCTAATAAAACTAAATTGCTGTTACTGTTTGGCACCAGTACATTGCCCAGCACATTGCATATGGTGACAAAGAGCAGTAACGAGGCAGATGCCACACACGAAGGACTACTTTGCTAACACATGCAGCTGTCGATCCCATGAAGGACTCAAAGGCATGGGCTGGGGACGTGAAGGGAATAGAAATAGGTGCTGAAGAGAGAGAGAATGGAGAGGCGAAAGAGCAGAAGACTGAGGTGTCAGGAGCTGAAATGCCCCAGGGACCAAATGTCGCACTGGCACTGCGACTCGCTCTACCACAGTTAGAAAAGCCACACTCGGCTAAAACAAGTCAGCAGGAGCATATTATGCTCACTGAATCTGGAGGACCTCATTTTGTGTGTGTGTGTGTGTGTGTGTGTGTGTGTGTGTGTGTGTGTGTGTGTGTGTGTGAGAGAGACTGATTGACTGATCAGACATTTCTCAGGGGTCACCTTTTGTTAGCGTGAAACAAAACTGGTCGTTTAACTTCAACCGACTGTGTTTGTGTGTGGGGGGGCATGCACATTGTAGCTTTGGTCAGTGCTCATAGGGATGCACTAACGTGGAAATTCTTGGCCGATGTTCGCCGATGCTGGTTTAGTTTTAATTTCTACATCTAAAAAAAAGAATCTGAAGTGCAATAAACGAGTTACCAAATTTGAGATATTAAAAATATTGCTTTGAAATATCAGTCAAATCTAAACACCTGTCCAGTGCCAATATTTACTTTCTGAAGCAAATACCTGTCAAAACAGATATGATTGCAATATCGTGATGTATCCCCACTCATTAAAACCTCAAACAGTGGTCACCCAATCTGGTCATGGATTTCTGGAGTCTAGTTCCAGCTATCTTCTGCCACACATGCTCCAGCTAATTAACATCTTCAGAAGTCCTTGACTGGCTGGATCAGATCGATTAGTAAAGGGGAGGGGTGTGTTGGATGCAGGTCGATACTAAACTCTACTGGAAAGTAGATCATAGATTGTAGGTAGGAACAAGACAAAAAAGTAGATCTAGTGGAGGCGGGTTGGTGACCAGTGCGGTAATAGGTATGTATTAATTTGCTCTGCTGTCCAGGTCATAAACATTCTCCAGGGTTTCTGTGTTGGTAAAGGGTTAATAAGGTGCTGTTTTCTTGGCATCTTCAGTCTGCCATGTCAGTTGATCCGACATGGATGAACCCCACAAAGGAACAACAGGAGTGGTCAGAGGTTAGAGGTTAAAGGTTATGGACTGTGTGGTGTCAGGAGCCAAGTGAGAGAAAAGGAGAATTTCACTTTGATCCTCACAAGACCGACACACACACACACGCGTGCAAGCACACGCAGTCAGAGCAAGAGTGCTATTAATATTTCATGTGAGTCAAGAGCAGCATCATATCTGCTTTAATGAATTTTCAGAGCTGCCAGTGTGAAGCTGTTAGTGAGAAGTGCCGACTCACACCGTTGCACTGTGTTATCTCCTAATAACACACACTGTGTGTGTGTGTGTGTGTGTGTGTGTGTGTGTGTGTGTGTGTGTGTGTGTGTGTGTGTGTGTGTGTGGGTTCAAGGAGGAGTTGAATGGAAGCTTAAAAGGCCTCTGGGTGGTACGGAAGAGCAGGTGCTGAAGTTGGTAGGCCCAGAGCGTCTTAAGTGTACGTGCGTGTTGGTCTGTGAGTGTTCTGCTCAGTTTAAGTTAGGACTGAACGATTTGAAAATGAATCTAATTTAAATTGCAATTATTTTCTATAAAATCAAGATTTCTGACTTGAAGCTTTGAACGCTGAACATAGTGTCACACTGCCAGATAGATATGGTCGTGTTGTCATGCACACAGCATATGAGTGTTTGGTTGCTTCTGACTGATCACTGGTCACCAACCTTCCTCCTGGAGATCCACCATCCTGCAGAGTTTAGTTCCAACCTGCATCTAACCTGTCCCTTTTACTTAATAATGAATATCCTTCTTGAGCAAATCAGGGACACTGTAGCCTGTAATTAAAGGCGTTTTTTTTTTTCCTTCAACAAAACTGTTCATCTTTAAGCTTGCAGAGAATGGACCAACAAATTCTGTGATTAAAGCTTACTGTGACTAGCTGCTAGAAGGCTAGAACTGAATTAGATGCTGCTCTTCAGGTATATGTCCGCTGTCCTCTGCCACCGCCTGCTATATCTGTGGTCAGATATGTCCATGATTTAAAATTTAAATTTAGCGCATCTTTACATTTGAAAATTGATCTAAAAAAATGGTATTTTGCAAAAAAAAAAAAAAGATAATACCACCCAAGACAAAAAGAAGCAAAAGGAAGCAAAGCCTGCCAGTTTCATCCTAATGTCGGTTTCTCAGCAAATCTCAGCAGCACATGAGTTTAGTGCTGAAGGAATCACTGCAAGTATACACACCCAAATAACAATAAGCTACAGTAGTAGTAACCTGTACACTAGCTAAACAGAGGAGCCTAAATGTTGTATGCTATCTTATATTATGTTACCATTTTTGCACAGAGTGTCTTTTAGGGTGTTGAAGTGCTACGTATTAAAGTTGCAGCATGAATCATACTAATATTTAAGTTGAATTTGAATTTTCATTATCAATAAAATTCTGACTATTCCTAAGCCTGTTCTTATGCAGGTTTCTCTGGGCCACTAACACCTTACCTGCCCTGCTGAAAGAGGTTGTTGAGTAAAGGTGCCGTAAATATCCATCAAGAGGCTCCTCAGTCTGTGGCCTAGTTAGGAATACCCAGCACCTTTTTGCTGGAGGCGGCTCTTGTTTTCAACAAGTGGATTCCCCCCACCTCTTCCAACGATATGATGCCTAGTCAGCAATTATAAAGGTGCACAATCAGTGCAAGTGGTTTATTGCACACATGACACTCATAAGCCTAGCCTAGAGGGGAATAATGGGGCCAGTTTTTTTTCTGTGGCAAAGGGAGTTTATTGCCACTATCCTTTTCTTCGTTGCTGTCTTTTCTGTCCTTTTCTTCTTGTCCACGATTTTACTTTGAGGTCCAATCAGTGTTTGCACCCTGCTTATGTTCACCACCCCATCAGTCAGGATGTTCTCTACTCCTTTTCACAGATTTTCCATCTGACATCTCACCCCAAGGGATGGCCATCATCCTTTAAAGGCCTCCTCCATTTCTGAACACACACACACACACACACAGAGCTAGGACAGTTCAGAGCTGTTGTCCATCAGCGACTGTGTTTTGTTCAGTGTCGTGAGCCGAGTGTCCCCAAACCCCAGAAGCTCACAGCTCTAAAGCCTGTCGTTCCTCTCTTTGATGTGTGAAGCCTTTCTTCTCTTGCTGGAGTCTAGCTGTGAGTGTACGTGTATGTGTGTCTGTGTGTGTGTTTGCCTTGCTGTTTGGTGAGGTCTGCAGTACAGTCTGGATGGTTGCTGTTTGCGTCCCGCTTAGGGGCTGACAGTGTTATCGTTAACATGATAAAGTATGCAGTGTTCCGTCTTTATGATCATGTGGTGGTATTGTTAGTAATTCTAGAACATTTGATTAAAGCAAGGCTTAGAAGAAACTCTGAAGTGGTGTAGCTGTCCAGTTATTGGGAAATTGCAAGTGCGAATGTCCAGAGTCTACAAACGGGCATTTAGCTGTAAGAGATCTGTACTGCAGGTACATTGATACCATTTTTTTTTTTTGTGTAGGAGTGTGATTTCCATGTTTTTTAATGCTCCCCAATACAGTCTAATACTATAACAAATTACAGTTAAAGCAATATAATCTAGTTGATTTTTAAATGAAGTGCATTAGCTAGGTACATTAGTTACCTTGAATCGCATGGCGCTGCAGTGGAGAAGAGTGGATTTTGTTCCACATCAAAAAAGCACTTCTGTATAGTAAGTAACGTATGCAGATGCTTCTCATCTGCCTCATTTTGGTTTTTTTCAACATCAGCCTGTGGCACATGACTACAGGAATCACATCTGAGGCTGATGCATCCGAGGAATCTCACTTGTGGAGTGTTATGTCTTCATCCCTTGTTAGGCTGGTTGAGCTTAAACACACTCTAAACCCACACGTTTTCCTTGCTGACTCTCACTGCGCAGGCTCGGCTAACATTGTGCACTGAAGCTAAAAGTAGGAAGTAATGAATAAGAGAGGCTCTCTACAGCCTATTTTACAAAGATACTTAAGTCAGTGTTTCACAAATCTACTCAAACATAGTAGGCATAGGTGGGCTTTGGTAGAAAATGTCTACTGCCGATGTTTGGCTGGTCTACGTGTATTAGGGAGTTGTGCTTGTATGTGTTTAAAATGAGCTGAATATCACAGTGAATTCCTGGTTGGAATATACCAAGGTGGGATGTTTAAAGTGACTAGTGACTTTGTCCACCCAATAGTCACAGAGTCAGTAACAGTTATCTGTGTGGTCAGACCCTCTCACTGTGTTTGTTCATTAGTACCGCAGTGTACACTCACCTTACGTACTAGCAGGTATTGGGTTGTTGGTATTGGTGAATTTTTTAGTACAGGTAAATGACTGGCTTTGGCCTGATACTGCCATCAGTATCGACGCATCCATAGTCTGTATTTCATTATTGTTGTGCTATATGTGTGAAATAATCCATCCATCCATCCATCCATCCATCCATCCATCCATCCATCCATCCATCCATCCATCCATCCATCCATCCATCCATCCATCCATCCATCCATCCATCCATCCATCCATCCATCCATCATCTTCCGCTTCTCCGGGGTTCGGGTCGCGGGGGCAGCATCCTGAGCAATGAAGCCCAGACCTCCCTTTCCCCAGCCACTTCCACTAGCTCCCTGGGAGGGATTCCGAGGCGCTCCCAGGCCAGCTGGGCGATATAGTCACGCCAGCGTGTCCTGGGTCTTCCCCGGGGTCTCCTCCCCGGTGGACTTGCCTGTGACACCTCCCAAGGGAGGCGTCCAGGAGGCATCCTAACAAGATGCCCGAACCACCTCAACTGGCTCCTCTCGACGTGAAGAAGCAGCGGCTCTACTCCGAGTCCCTCCCGGATGACCGAACTTCTCACCCTATCTCTAAGGGAGAGTCCAGCCACCCTGCGGAGGAAACTCATTTCAGCCGCTTGTATTCGCGATCTCGTTCTTTCGGTCATTACCCAAAGCTCATGACCATAGGTGAGGGTGGGAACGTAGATCGACCAGTAAATCGAGAGCCTTGCCTTATGGCTCAGCTCTTTCTTTACCACAACAGACCGGTAAAGAGCCCGCATCACTGCTGGCCCAGCACCAATCCGCCTGTCAATCTCCCGCTCCCTTGTACCATCACTCGTGAACAAGACCCCAAGATACTTAAACTCCTCCACTTGAGGCAAGGTGTGAAATAATTTGTTTACTAAATAGCGTCAATGTGTGCTACTAAGTTCCAGTCATTTTCACACAAAACAAGCCTGCACCTCACACAGTGCTCCTGATTGACTGTTTCTTGACCTGCCTCCCTAATGACGTATAAACGCCTCTAAGAACATGAACGATGATTGGTCGGCATCAAACCTGTAATATTTCCAGTCTCCCAACCCACACACGGCACAAATCAATGGCACTATGATTCCCTAATCTGACATAAGAGAGCCAAAAAGTAGTCTGATCCCAACATAAGCCCTCAGCCTTTTAATGTCTGAAGTCTTTATCTCATTTTCACCTTCCCTGGAATTGTCTGCTCATTAACCCTTACAGATACTCAGATATCAAAATTAAGCTCCATTCTGGCTGGGCGAAGTACTATACTTTGAGCGATTTATTTATGAGATCCATTTTAATCCAGTATGTATCTGTAATGTCTGGTTTTTACAAGTCTGCTAGATGATTATTCAGTAGTGAATTACCTTCTATAATTCACACAACCTGTTACTGTAATTTTAAAACCAGGTAATTGAAAATGTCACTTTAGTTTTTTTTTTGTTTTTTTTATCACAAGGCTAACAGCTAAAGTGGGGCTTGATTCAACCCAATTCATTATTCCTCAAGTTCATAACAAAACTACTGACATCCACAACATTTTTGGTGTTGCCTAAATGACGTGGACAAGAAAAAGGAAATATCGCAGATGTACCTCTCGCAAGATACTGCATTTTCTGTCTTGTTGGGCCATGCATGGTATGATGAAGGAGCCCACTTTACCAGCCTGATGGTGGTCTGTAAACCAATTAGATGTGCAACGTGTTGTTATTGTTCAGATGTTTTGTAATGCTGGCATAAATGTCCAAGCGATGGTGTTTTGATGCAGGCTGTTTGAGGTAATTTGGGTAAATTTACCCTGGATCCTTTACCCTGTATGAATCAGCCAGTCAAATCACACACAGATTACATTATCATCCAGTTCAAATAGGGCTTTAGTTGAAACAATTCAAAATATTGTGTGTCAAATTGTAAACCATAAGTGTGTGTTACACCCTTGTTCATTTTTTTTTTGCGTTTTTTATGTGGCTCTTTTTAAACTGCTGGTGCATTTAATCATTTCCAGCATATCAAAAATCAATAGTGAGATACTTTGCTGCATATTGTGTATTGTGATAATATAGTTTAATGTTATGTTTGCTGTATGGCCCACCCTTAATCCTAGAGTGCATGAACTCTTCCATTGCTGGCATTCAGGTCCTGCCAGCCTTCGCTGATTCACTCTGGTTGTTTCTGATGACATCATTTGTGCCGCAACCTCTGGCTGACCTGGGCCTGTGTCACGACACCCCTTAATTAAGACCAGAATCCAGAATCCTGCAGGCAAGCCTATACTTAAACACACACACGCAATCTGCCCTCTCTCTTCGCCTCCTCTTTCTTTGGATCTTGGACTTTGACACTTTCACCTAGGGCATTGCCCTTTCTCATTCTTGACTCTTTCATCATTTTATCTTTGTCATTTCAGTCCTTGTTTTATGCTCTCTACCCTTTGCTTGCTCACTCTCTGCCTCATCATCTTTTTTTTTTTTTTTTTTTTTTTTTTTTTCCTTTTCCCCCCTCCTTAGATTTTCTTTTTGCCCTTTGAGCTGTTCACAGAGCAGCATTTAGGGCAAAAGAATAACTCCTAGAGGTGTGTGTAAGATGTGCAGAGCAGCCCCATTTGTCATTTTTAGTTTCTTTCTGTGATTTTTGAAGTCCAGTTTTATGCTCTCAAGAAACAGAAAAGAGAGAACCTGAAAGTTCAGTTATGTCCTTTAATTATGTCGTGTCCTGGATGTGGTGCTGGGCGCTACATGAAACAAACAAAAAAAAAAAAAAGACAAGGGGTGTGTGAAGGTGTTTTGAGAGTGAAATTTTAAGCAGCATATGTGATATGAATGGTAATGTAAATGCACAATTATTTTATTTATTTTCAATAATTTGAATGATTTTTAAAATAAAATAAATGAAATAGAACACTGCTATAATTAAAACGAGAGATGACCGTATATACGTATAACCGACACACAAAACTGCTGTCGCATATCCTTCTGCTCACTAATGAAAATCCAGCATTACTGCTGGTTGTGGAAAATATATAAAAACAATATTTTCCTCACAACAACTCCTCTCTAAAACAAGCACATGAGGATCTTTACTACGCTCACATTAGTATAAGGTTCAGACCTTTTTAGCATTATTATTATTTTTAGCAGTTGCAGGCCTGAAATCTGGAGGTGCTACAGCATCCCAGCACCCCACTTCCTGCATCCCTGATTATATTTTTGCCATATTGCCCACCCTTTACACTGCAATGCATTGGGATATCAATTCATTCTTGTTTAGGTATGAGTTTTGTTCTAACATTTTATACCTGTATACCACAGACAAGCACAGAAAATGCAACATACATGTTAAGGTATGCAGAAATTCGTCCACTCCCACCTACATCAGTTTGTTAGCAAGGGAGTGGACATTAGCAAGAAATGTAAAAAGAACAGCCGGTCACTTGAGTTTAGCCTTTAGCCTCTGTGGTGCGGTCTCCCTTGGATAGTTGCATTAGATGATCCCACAGTCTTGGGCCTGGTTCTTAAATTAAGCAGAGAATCCATGGCTTAATTGCTGCAGGTGATGGCATGAATAACTTGTAATATTTACCAATTCTCAGCAGTGTCGGTCTGATGGTTGTAGATGTAAGCATTAGTAGTGGACGCATTGCATGGGGCAGCACACCAGAGGTGCTTGTATGTACTTATACTAATGAATTGTAGGTTTGCTCATGTATTGTTCAGTTCTGCTTTAGCTTGTTAAAAAATATTTTAAAGTTACTTCAATTGTTAAATGTAGTTGTCATTAAACATAGACACTCTAGAATAATAAACCATGATTGACATACAAAAATAGGTTTTAAATTTTAATTACTTGTGTTTTATTTATCTCCTTTCTGCAGGCATCCTAGTAGTGAATTTGACTTGTCATATATTTTTATTATTATAATCAAACGAAATGGTTTAGTTCTAATATTTTTAAAATGCAATTAAAAATATTACATTTCAGCTCTGAACTGAGACCTCCAAGGCTTAAAATGCATTTTAGGACCGCCGTGAAAAGGGGTTAAAAAGGGTTTTTTAAATGTAATTTTAAATTGGGTGGACAAATATGTGCGTGTCAGTGGGTGTCTTTTGTTGGTGCATTCATTTCTGCAAGGTTTGAGTGCATTTAAGTTTTTACCCTGAGGTTGCATAATTTCAGAGGGAGGCATCAAAAGAGTAGATCTGGTGATACTACTGTAGCCATGACTACAGACTCTTTATTTCTGAATATTGTGCCCCGCGGGTAAGGGTGTGGGTGAAACTCTTACTCTCAGTGTGTGTTTCCTCTTACCTTAAACATGAAAGGTGAGCTCGAAAGTCAGACTTAATTATAGTTGCCAATGTTTTTCTGTTTAAATATGTCTTGGATGTGTGTGTCTGTGTGAGAGTGTGTTGCAGCATGAAAATCTGGTCCGATAAGAGCAGCACCTGCTACAGCTCTCTCTCTCTCTCTCTCTCTCTCTCTCTCTCTCTCTCTCTCTCTCTCTCTCTCTCTCTCTCTCTCTCTCTCTCTCTCTCTCTCTCTCTCTCTCTCTCTCTCTCTCTCTCTCTCTCTGCAGGCCTATACTTGTTCCATATGAGTCCTAACACAGCGGAGTCTCCTTTAGTCATTTTTCACCTGTCTGAGTATGTGTCTCCTGGGTGGTTTATGCTTGCCACCTGAGCTCTTCCTGGCAGCTGTACTACTTTTACATGTTTTTCTAGCTTGCTTTTTTGCGTCAGACCTCTCACACCTGTGATGGCCCAGGTACTGAAACACTGTCCGTAACACGCAGTGTTCTAGTCTGCGTGGCCATGTGTTCTTCTGTGTCACTAGGATGATGTTCAAAGTTTTTCATGTATGTATCCGCGAATACCAATACTGATTCATGAACATTTCAACTGGACTGGCACTAAAGATAAATGTATATTTTAGATATTTTAGCTTAGTAGTCCAGTCCAAAGCAAATATCTGCTGATATTGATATGATTCTATCATTCTGCATTATTTTTATCCCATATGTAGCTATATATAGTTATTGTTGTTATAGTTATTTTCCTGCCGAAACTGATGCCCGGTGAGAGTAGGAGTTTGTTTGTCAATGATTGTGTATATATTACACACACAATATGCATAATATATTATATTATATTATATTATATTATTTTATATTATATTATTTTGTATTATATTATATACAGGCAAAAGTTCCAACTCCTTCCTGATTGTAGCCTCGGGTTGTCAAGCTCTCTCATACACCTTGTGGCTTGTAGCTGCTTGATGTTTTATGTATAAGTCTTCTGTGAGCACTGTCCAGCATAGTCTACCAAAGGTATCATCTTTAGAACAAGATGTCTTAATATAGATTCTGCCATAGCAACAATCAGCATGCATGCAGCTTCAGCCTGTGCTACTTTGGATGCTTCGAAGGGTAAAAACCAGGAAAATGCATTAATGATGTTTTGACAGTCTTAAGTTTGTTTAACAGCAAGCTTGTGCAATAACTTCTGTAGTGATTTCTTGTGAGTTAACATCGGACTAAAAGGACTGCGGTTAAAGATTAGCTACTAACGTAGTAACGCAGAGAAATGATTGATTGATTGATTCATTGATTGATTCATTAATGCACAGTAATCCTTAAAAATTAATTATAACCCAAAGGTAAACAGTTTTAATGCCTGCCGAATGAGAGCACTGATGGAACTGCATTGGAATGTGCTTCAGTTGTCTTTGTTTGAAATCAATAGCAAAATTTCAGAAGAGCAACATCTGATGACCTAAATGAAGTTCAAAAGTTCCCTCATTTGTCATTTTATAGCCCAGCTGTGTCGCCGGTTTCTGGTCTTTGTATGCTTGCATAAAGTTCATGAATTTAAATTAGACCAGATTTACAATATGTAACTGGGCTAAAAAGTGTTTCATAAGTCGTAAACTCATTCAAGAAGATAGAAAAAATTTACTCTCGTGCCTCTGCCGAACACTCAGTTATATCAGATTAAGTTCCTTGTTTTGCTCTTATGGTAGTGTTTGCTGGCTCACATTCAGGAGTGTGACTCTTGACCCCGGTGTTTTGATTGGTTGAGTGACATGTTTATTGTCAGACCTCCACCCTCATGCTTAATGCTGATTGGTGGCATTTTTCCTACAGGCTGATTGGTGGGCATTTTTTTCTCTTTCTCCCCTCTGACCCTTGAATCATCATTCTGAAAGGAAGTGTGTGTGTGTGTGTGTGTGTGTGTGTGTGTGTGTGTGTGTGTGTGTGTGTGTGTGTGTGCTCTCTATCCACACTGGCTCTTTTCTTGAGGCTTTCCTTTTTTTCCAGTGCCCTGTTTACATTCTGTTTGTGAGTATGTCTGTTTTCTTTTAAGCATGGAGGACACAGAAGAAGTTTCTGCTTTTAAATTGTGTGCACGCAACATATTTTCTATAACACAGAAGTTCCTCATGAAAGGGCCGACATTTCTCTGGCTTACTTTCCCCTTTTTTTCGTCCATCCTTGTTACGAACTGCACATGTTCTCATTCCTGTTGGGGCTGAACAGTGATTTCAATTTTTTTTTTTTTTTTTTTTAATTATTATTATTATTATTATTTATTTTATTGTATTTTTTTATTAAAAATTTCTACCTAGTTTTATTCCTATGTAGTTTCACCCTTTAGCTTTTCAAACTGCCGCTAACGCAACATCATTGGACTGCTGAACATGCTCAGAGGAAAGCACCAACTGCCAGTTCTTTTACATCATCTAACAAATGCCAGCATCATGGGGAGATGGGGAGGGCCATCCTGCCTGCCTAGAGAGAACTTTCTGATTGTAGGATGCTGACGTTTAACCACTTGGGAGCCCAACTAAATATCATGTATCGGAAAAATATCTTGAAGTATCGTGATGTAATATTTTTGACATATCACCCACCCCTTCTTCAAACCACTGAATGGCTTTGTATTTTCCCAGTTTAATTATGCAGATGTTTAAGGAAACCATGGAATTGCCCGTTTATTCCCTAGTTTATTCTTAGTCTGGGCAGTTGCAGCTGGGATGTAAGCTGGGACCCGATCAACCCTGGGTGGATCGCCTGGGCAAGGGTGTCTGATGTTCAGAGCTGCTACATGTAATTTTCATGAAGTTAACTTGAGTTAGGTTTGTGCCACTAGCTATCCCGCAATGTATGCAAATGTATAGCAGAGAAATACTGGAGGATAAATTTATATACAGTTATATGCAATTTATATTTGTTTTTGTAGGCTGGACGTCCATGAAGTTTTGCTTTTGGTCTTTAGAGGGGCCCTCCGATCCCAATTAATCTGTATTTGTCCCCAGCGTGACGTTTCTCCTTGTCTTTTTCCCTCTCTTTCTCTCTCGCACACTCTGTCTAGTGCACACACTTTTTTTTTTCTTCTTTATCCTCTCTCTCTCTCTCTCTCTCTCTCTCTCTCTCTCTCTCTCGCGATTAGGTGTGATTATGTGTGATGGCTGTGTAACTGTAACATTATGAACTGGATTAGAGTGGCAACACTGTGGGTGGCCTCAAGACTGCAGGAGCAAACTCTGAAACGGTGCTAATCAGGCCCTGGGAAGTGAGGAAGTAGGTATCTTAGAGCATGTCTGACAGACTGGTTTTTTAGGTGTCTTTTACAACAGGCTCCCATGCAGTGGCAGATTGTACCGTGATATACTGACACATGTAGACACTCTCAGACTTGTTTTATATAATGCTTTAACCTCTGCTTGGTGCAGCTGCCTCATAGCCAGTAATGTGTGAGGGTGTGTGCGTGTGCTGTTCCTGATAAAGCCTGTACGGCTAACCTTGTTAACCTCATTCCTGTTCTCCACCCTACAGCCAAACACTGCTTTCCCCTCTTTCTCCACCCCATAATAACATTTTGGCCAGTTACGTGTTCCCATAGCAACCCCCACTTTTTTTTTTGCCCTTTAAAATTATTCGCTGTTGAGTTAGGTCCATGTCCTCATTCTTGGTGAAAATGCATTCAGCTTAAAAAAAAAAAATTCATGCAAACTATGATTACAGGTGTTGGGCTGAAATAAATATATCTATGAACTACAACCACAACTTTTACTGAACTGCACTGTCATGTTCTTTTATTTGAGAAAGGTGACTCATGTGTTAGTCCATCTCAAAATTCCCAGAAGAAACTGTTGCTATTGAACCTTTTCACAGCCAGTGCATTATCACCGCCAGTAAACAGTAGTTATTAAACTTCCACGTGCGTCATTTGGAGGGTTGCCGGTTTTGAGTCTCTCTAAACAAATTATAGGTAGTTCCCTGCAACGTGGACAAAGGGCTTGGTTGACTTGGCCAAAGCATGTTGCAGAAAAGTTGAAAACATTTGAACTTTGTATGATCCAGCATGTCTGCTGCAGACAGATGCATTGCATTGTAAATAATACCTTTTGGAAGCTCATTTGAATTTTGTGCATTCACCATGAAAGCAGCCTTATTCAAACGCTGGAGTATATCGCACAAAACCGTGTGTGAGCTGTGTGGATTCTGTGCAAGACAAGTTTAGCACAGCAGAGTAGACGTGGAGCAGATCTCCTGTAGATAGATGTTCAACACCACATCACACATCTTACCACTTATTGGGTTTCATTGTTTTTAGGAGAAAAGGTCCACCAGGGCCACCAGATTTAATGCTTCCCATATAAACATTAGCAGTGTTACTGTTCAGTGCAGTTTTTATCTTTGGGCTGAACATTTTCATTCCCAAACAATATGAGTAAATCATTAATATAGTACAGCATGTGTTGGCTCTCCTATTCAGTTTTACCCTCTTTTTCAGTCGGTTGTCTCAAAGTGACACATGATGAGCGGAGCTTTTCAGCTGACATTGGATGTTTTTATAAACTCGATTGAGGTGAAATTCAGACAAGTTCAGGCATTCCTTAGCAATAGCCAGATACCTGAACGAACAGCTGGGATTTTATAGCGATAGCTTTGTCAAGCCAACTTAAACATTACTCCTGAACTTTTCCTTTGTAGTTGTTGGTGGTGTTAGTAGTGGCAGTGGTGGAGTTACTGCTACTACTGGTACTACTAGTAGCAGCAGTATCTCAGTAAATTCACTTGCTGATGCTTCTGAATGTTCTTGGAAGCATCAGCATTTGTACTTAAAGAGAATATTTATAATAGTATCAGCACCATCAATACTCTTCCAGTAATTTGAGGTGGTCAATAATTTTTGATAGCGAAGAAAGAGAGAGCCTCTGAGTTGATGCTTAATCTTTGTCAAACAAAAGTTAATGCAAAAGGGGAAAGAGTGCCCCAACCCAGTTTAACCAGGGTTCCAAACAGGAGGATTCTCTTGGGTGCACAGGCCTAGGTGTTTGTTTTGCATGACTGTAGGGAGATACAAGTTCGAGGTCCAAGTTGGCTAATACACGAACACTGCGATTATGACAGCTGTAATGAAGTGATCTTGAAAGGCTGCAATCACATTAGTGGCATATTTGGTTGGTGCCTCAAATTCAGAAGTTGTTTTTAACAGTGAGTTCACCAGTGGAGCATTAACATCAGTTGAATGTGCTCTGAGAGACATGAGTGTGTGAATATCTGTGGTGTCAACTACATGATGCAGCAGTACTGAATCGATGTTGAATGATGGTTGTCTAAAATCATGATATTAGTTTCACAAATTTGATTCAGTATTTAAAGCATTGATATGTTGTGTTTTTCAGTGGAGATTGTTGTGTTCTTTTTTTTGGTGGTGTGTTTTTGTTTTGACTATTTATTTATTTATTTTTTCCCTGCACGTGACATCAACATGACTGACTGACCGAAGCCCAGTCACAGACCGTGTTTTTTTTTTTTTTTTTTTTTTTTTTTTTTTTTTTTTTGTTTGTTTGTTTTGTTTTTTTGTTTTTTTTTTTTGCTCACAGGTAGAGTATGTTCTCTCTAAAATGAACATATTGAACAAACGACAGAACAAGGGGTATTTTTGATGCTTGCCAAATAATGGGACTTAACTCATGTGAATAGTTTGTGATGGGTGACAATACAGATTATGTATATTGTGTATTATATACAATATAGGTTTTTAGACACTCCATTAATTTATATGTTGCTTTACTGAATGATCAGTTCTCAGTTAACACACTTAATCAAATAACAGAAACATACTGTCTTAAATCTGTATGTATTGTATCAATTTAGGTGGTGCAACAAATGATTCTTTGTAGTTTTGTTTTTTAGCTATTATTATTATTATTATTATGTAACATTTTCTTAATTTTCATTAAGCATCTTCATGTTATGTTTTTGATGGGACACCCTATTTCTATTTAGATGTGTCATGTCACATTCCGTTGATGTTCCACCACAGCAAAAATACTGTGGTTAAGCTGTCCAACTTTTGTAAAAACATGACTTGGCTCAATGCGAGTGAGGAGAAGCTCGTCCATGAAAGTGGAAAAGAGAGCGTTGTTTCTACTTCTGCAGCTAAATGTGTTACACAGATGTGAAAGGTGTAGCTGAAATCCTAATCTTAAAATGTCTTTCTATTGGAGACGAGAGACACTTAATTAGTTAAGTCCCAAGCTCAACTGATTGATGCAGCCATAGTTTGTTTACTTATATAGTCTTTAAGTGCCTACTTGATGTTCCCTTTGTAAACATCCTGAAGGCTTTGTGATACTATATTTAAAAGCTAGCTTTGTTGGACAAAGAACTCTCAAGAACTCGTAGACCACAGAAGTGGGGGAGAGTGCTTAGTTGTAGTAGTCTAGTTTGAGGTTTTGAGCTGTTGGTTTAATTAATTATATTGACTTGTAATGCTTTTGGTTGAGAACAGTGCATTCTAGATGCACTGTGTACCCAATGGCCAGCTGGAGAGTGAAAGTTCTTGACAGTTAGGTGTGAGATTTGTGCGCGTGTGTGCGTGTTTGTGCGTGCGTGCGTGTGCGCGCGTGTGTTGGCATTTGGAACAAGACACACAAACATCACTTTTATTCCCTCAACCACAGATGTGTATGAACAAATGCACCATTGCGCTTTACAAGAGGCGCATGCATGTATTTGTTCTTGTAATAGACAGTAGCATATCACATGTCCTTCAGCTGGCTCTTCTCTGTGGTGATATCTGCAGTCCTGCCAAAGCAACGTTTATTCCCAGGCTACACCCTCACTTCTTCAGATCGATTAAACACGAGAATCTGAATGGCAAAAGTCTGAAATTTGAATGAATCTATGCTTCTGTCCTGGCAATCTGTACTAAAAGAATGGTTGGAATTATTAAAATTTTGTGGGAATGATATAAGATAATTAAGAGATATGGTTACATTATTATAGATGGACTCTGGATTTCTCCTGCCTCAAGAAAGCAATGGCTTGTACAGTTAAAATAAATGTTAAGTCATTTGTACTTGCAGCCAATTGTGTTGTGTATGGACGTTTTTTGGTGTGATGGCAACACTTGCCCATATCCATTTTTATCTTCTTTTTTTTTTTTTTGAGATCCACTTATGTTTGTGTGGCATTATGTGTAAAAACATAATTCCTTTTTACCTGACCATTTTCCAACCTTGATTAAGCTCTAGAATGAAACTCTGGCTTTGTTAATGTGCCCATAAGACTAATATATGTAAATAATGTCTTTTCTGTTTGGCTTCCCTGTATTGAGTCATTCAAAAAGCAGCTTGGGCTGAAACACATCTTATAACTTGTGCGTGAATGGGCAGCTCTAAGCTGCTGTAGGCTGAAGAGGCAAATATATGTAATTGGGTTGTTTGTAGTGATATCACAAAAATAGTGAATTCAAAATGGGCTGTTTTTGCTGCTGCATTTTTGTATGGACTGAAGAGTGACCAGTATGTTTTAAAACATTTACCAGGGTTTATATTTAACAGGGTTTGGATCTCTGATCTGTATGAGTGGCCACTTTTTATTTATACCCACATTTCTTGTCTGGTTTGAATTGTTAATGAACATTACAAGGCCTGTGGTGAAATCCCACCTCCCCAAACTTTAAAACTAGTCCCTAATCCCCAAATAGAACTTAAGAAACCTGACATAGCTTGTTTTATTTGGACTGTTTTGTTCCACTTTTTTCCCTCCTACAAAGACACCAAAGGGATCTTGTATACAGTGTTGTAAATGCGCTGTTGCAGAAAAGACACTCATTATTTATTTAATTTTTATGGACTTTAATGTTTCTAAACACAATCTGAAGAACCCAGTAAATGACATGCTCTGCAGTTAAAATAAGTTTAAAAAAAAAAAATCAAATTAAGCAACTTGGCAAAAGCAAAACTGCTCTTTTATGGAAACGATCATTGATATAATGCTCATCATCTATCAGAGTTGCTAAGAAAAAAATGTTAAAACTGAAAAGTGGCATAGACATCCTGCACTATTTGTCATATTGTTCAGCTGGAGCCAAAATGTTGTGCGTTTTCTAGTTCCTTGAAGTATTTTGAGGTTGACGCATAGTCTCTTTTTTTTTTATTTCTTCTTCCTTCCATCTTTTTTTCCTAATGTCATCTGAAATGTGCAGTATGCTTTCACTCAGTAAGAGTGAGTGTTGGAGAGAGTTTGTCTGTCCTTGAGGGACTGTAGGATGAGGAGTGCTAGAGCGTGAGGAGAAGTTGAGAGAAAAGGGAATGAGTAACGTGGGAAATGGTCAACAGAGAGAACGAACCATGCTGTTGGTCTGACTGTGGGCAGATGTTAATTGGCTGTCCCAAAGAGCTACACAGGAAAAAACTCTCGCTTTTTTTTTTCTCTGTCTCTTTCTCTTTCTGTGGTTTTTGTGTGTGCGTATATGAATGTGATGGATGAAGTGATGGGGCAGAGCGGAGGAAAATGACTAGCGGAATGATGGAAAAGCAGAAGAGGGAGGATAGTGGCAGATGGAGAGAGAAAGATGTGAGATGTGGGATGCAGCTGAGGGAGAAGAGTGAAAGGAACAGTTATGAAAATAGAGTGCAGGAAATCGGAGAGAAACAGAGGGGGAAGCTGCAGGACAGCAAAAGAGAACATGAACCTCTGGAGGACAGAATAGATGGAGGGGAGATGGAGAAGCCGGGTAAAGGCAATGAAATTAGAGCATGATTTTGAACGCGGGTCTTCTTGAATCATAGCTTTGAAGGATCAGAGTAATAAGCGTTTTTGTGTCCAAAAGTATCCAGACACTGCTTATAATTAATGAATTTAGATACTGTATGGTGCATCTATTGATGACACAGGTGTTCAGCTGCACACATAAAATCTAAAGAAATGGAATGGGATGCTTTGCAGCAGCTGCACATGAGCCACTGTGCTCAGTGTGCCACCTATATATATATATATATATATATATATATATATATATATATATATATATATATATATATATATATATATATATATATATATATATATATATATGTATAATTGTGTGTGTGTGTGTGTGTGTGTGTGTGTATGTGTGTGTGTATATATATATATATATATATATATATATATATATATATATATATATATATATATATATATATATAGCCCAAGTGGAATTTTGTTCTCTGAAGCGATGGAGCTCATTTCAGTACCTTTGGGATGAGTTGGAGTGGTGTTTGTGATCTACAGTTGATAATACATCAACAGTACCTGACCTTACTAAGGCTCTTGTGGCTAAATGCAATCAGATCCTCACAGCAATGTTCCAACATGTAGTGTAAAGCCTTCCCAGTCGAAAAGAGGTTGTAACTGCCACAAATAGAGGGAGAAAGTCACTGTTAATACCCTTAATTTTGGAAGAAATTCAATGTTTTTTTGTCTCTTTACTTTTTTACTCTTGCTTGGTATTCTTTCTGACTTCTCACACAGTCTTTTCGCAGTCTCCTAAGCCACCCTCCCCATTGTCTGGATTTCTGGCTTTTTTGTGCAGAGTGTGCGTGTGTGCGTGCGTGTGTGTTGGCTACTAACAGCAGAAGTTCTGCTTTACTGACTCTACTGCACTCAGCCAAGCGGCCTGTGATCCAGCCCACCCACAACTTGTCTTTGCCATGTGAATGAGGTCATCTAGTTGCACACATACACACATTTTTTGGTTGAAAAGAGAAATATGAACAGTCAGTCACATACATACAGTTTATACAGTCAAACTTACTTGCGTACACTCCTGGCTTTACATAGTGAGTTGCATGCAACATAATTGTCATGCCACTTCACAGTTACATGAAGCAAAAACACACTTGTTCTCACTGTATGAAGTATTTATTTCCATGTTTGTAGTGTCTTTACTCTGATATTGCTGTTGTTTCTGTTGTTTTTTATGATTCTTTCTGTACTTTTTAATTTCATATTCTGTGTGTGTGTGTGTGTGTGTGTGTGCGCGAGAGCATCTCTGGTGTTGATTGTCACAAAAGAAGAAAATGGATCAATGCTATGTAGATCATCATAGTAGCAGACTATCGCTGACACAAGAAGCCAGAACTTTAAGAAACTTGCTTGTTGTTTGTTATGGATGGTGTTTCGATTTAGTGCTTCATCAAAAATGTTTTTCAAAGTTGAGGCATCTGCAGCTGTTGCAGCTGAGTTTCAAGTGAGTTGCAGGATGCTTTACATTATGCAGGTTGTGAAGTTTTTGTAGGTTTCACGCAACTTAAATTACTTTACAATTTGTGTGTAAAGCCAGCCCTATTCAGTGAAGACAGTAACTCTTGAGGCCTAATCAGTCTTCATGCATTTATAGGACCATAGATCACTCTAACTTTCCTTCATTTCTCTTGGCCTTTCCAGACAGCTTTCCAAATCATACTTGAAAACAAAGCATACACAGACTCAGCCACTTTATGAATACCACATGGGTTCTTGCACTGTTCCATAATTCTTCCATAAACTGCGGACCCCCTCCCTGCTAAAATACTCTGTGTTTGATGACTAATCTGTAGCTTACAAAGTGCCCCTGCCTTAGCACTTCCATATGGTTAATGTTTCACTCAATGAAAAGACATCTTCTGCCTCAAAATGAAACTTCGCTCTAGTTTTCTAGTCTTCTACTCTTCTGGTTCTACACATGGCTGCCTCATGGTTCATTTGTCCACACGTTTTAGGCCCAGGCAGCTTTGATCACACTCAAGGACTCTGGCTCCCACGAGACCGTCCACACGAGGTCCAGGCAGCTTGTCTCAATCAGGATAAATGGCTGTGATTCCCAAGTGTCCGCAAACTGTAGTTTAATGCTTGAAGGCTGGGCACATGCAGAGAAGGGAATTTATGGAAGTCAGTGCTGATTATTAGGGAACAGGTGTGTCATGATGGCTGTGGAGAGGGTGTGTGGTAATAATACCACAGCCAAGGGTTTCTGTGCGCTGACCCAACAAACGCTTCCTAGTGTTGGCAGTTTTAGAATGTTTATAACAAAATGGTAAGAAAACAAATGGAAGTGAGTGTGAATAAAGTGCGAATGGAGAGGAGAACCGTGTAGAACAGAATGATGGGGGGGCATACAATTCCAGGGCATTGTAAATGGGGAGAACATATTAGACAGTGTCAGCTGAGAACAACATTCTAGAAACTGCTTGAGTACGCCATGCGTCCTAGAACAGGTAGAACATTCTAGAACAATCTGAATGGGGAGAAAATTTTAGAAGGTAAATGTGGAGAATGTTCTAGAACAATGAATTGAGGAAAACTTTTAAGACAGCATAAATTGAGGGAATTTGAGAGATGAAGAGAAGGAGAGGTAAAAGTGGAGAGAGCAGCTGGGATCAGGTTCATGTGTGATCCTCATCCAGACGCACATCTGGTCTCCAGATAAGTGTGTGTGTGTGTGTGTGTGTGTGTGTGTGTGTGTGTGTGTGTGTGTGTGTGTGTGTGTGTGTGTGTGTGATTACTTCATTCTGTCTTTCATGGCTTTTGTTTTTCTAACTTTCTGTCTTTGTTGCGTATTGAGTCTCTTTGTATTTCTCTCTAATACCCTGAAGTGTTTTTGTTTGGATGCTCTGAATTAAATTTAGCTCACTGTAAACTCTTGGCAGTCATGTTAGAATAAAATTAAAGGAACTAATTTCTTTTTTTCCTCTTACAAATGACAATCAAAACAGTTTACAGTAAGCTGCATATGTTTTTTTAAAAATGAGTGAAAAACAACTATTGTAATGGAATAAACTGTGCAGATGTCAGAGACCAGCCTTCATTTATTTAATTTCCTGTCTAAACAGCCATTAAGTACAAGTTAGTAACTTTCCAGATTCTGTTTCAGAGATTAGATATGACAGTACACTTACCTAAGGAAGTAAAAGGAAAATTGGTGCAAAAGGTAAACTTTGTCAGATATTATTAAAAGCTTTAGAGAAAATGAAACTAATAACTGTGCAAGACCTTGTAGACCATCAAAAGTTAAGCAGAACTTAAAGCTTTCATATCTGAAAGAAAGGAGAAAATTAAGCTCCACTGTTGCTTCAGATCTGGAAAAAAAAGAATCCACAGGTCTTTGTCCATCCTTCCATTATGACAAGGCAGCTTAATTCTATGGGTGTAGAAGGATGTGTGGCTGTCAAGAAGGCATTGCTAAGAAAAGGAAATAGACCAGAAAAAAGACTGTGTAAATCAAACAGAAAAGCTGCTGATGTTCTCAGAACAGACATGGACAGAGCACCCAAAAGTCCAGACCTCAGCATCACTGAATATGTTTGAGATTATACAAATATACTTGGTTTGAACTTTAGAGGTTTTGCAAAATATCGATGCAGATTTATTTGAGAAACTGAAAGCAAGCCTCTTGGTAAGGAAGGAAGGTGTAATAAATGCATGGGAAGGACAACCTAACTACTGAAAAATTGAGTGTGTGTGTGTGTGTGTGTGTGTGTGTGTGTATATATATATATATATATATATATATATATATATATATATATATATATATATATATATATATATATATATATATATGTATATGTATATATATATATGTATATATATATATATATATGTATATGTGTGTGTAATATAGTTAGTTAGTTAGGCTTCTGTGTAATTTTATGTCAAATGCTACCACTGTGTTTTTCCTCTGGAGGCACTAAAAACACTATTTTTGTCCAGGCTTCACCATTAAAGCCCCTGAAGCCTCTCATACCCCCCATGTTTTCAGTGCATTCATGATTGGCATGAAGTCCCATAAATAGCCTGAGAGAGAGGAATACATAGCTCGAGAGGGAGAGAAAAAGAGGAGAACTCTTGTGGCGAAGTTGCCATGGAAACCAGAACTGTGAAGTTTCACTTTTGTCAGGATGTGTCGAGAGGGACCCGAACCCCCTGTCATTCCAGCATTAAGGTCAAAGGTGAAGAGACAGGTGACCCTGTTGGTGGTGGGATAATGATTAGAGTTATGCTTCACTGAGACAGCCAGAAAGGACAGGAAGCACTGCTCTGCACTCTGATTAGCTGGGATAGGGTATCTGGCTAGCTACATTGTGACCTCTTCAGTTCTGGACTTTAGCCTTGTTAGGCTCATCTGTCTCAAAATGAAAGTCACTGGCTTTGTGGTGAGCCCTCATCACAACATTATGGTTGGTCTCATTCTTCATACCAAGTGACCTGTCCATGCTGGGCCAAAGAATAACTTTCACATGTTTCTGTAGACATATATAAGAATACTGTTAATATACAGTTTGAATGAAAGCCTAAATAGATCTACTTTTGATTATAAGAGCTTTGCGAAATTCTGTTGAAATGATGGGAAGCTCCTATTACACTGCTTTATCAATGATCAGCTCTGTTCCAGACTTGGAATGAAATGTATTGCAACATTACTAGGTTTATGTACGATGTGTCATCGTCCACTCACCCCTCTTAGCTGTTCTTGCTCTGCTACAGAATCTTCTAAATCCTTGAACCATGTCAGGGCTGAGTCTGGACATGGACCAGTGTTACACATTTAAAGAAACACATCATGTTATGTTATCATATTATCTTTGTTTATCTTAAAGCCTTGGTTGTTGTATTTTCAGGCATTAAAGTTGTCCAGCATTATTGACCATCAGGATCAATGGAAAATGTTAGTGATTGGCAGTACAACTTTTCAGTACTATTCTTTACATTTTAAAATAAATTTTACTTCGGCCAAAAACAAACATCTATCTGGGTGCCATGTGAGTTGGGCAGGCTGCCTGGCCTATTTTATAAGTAGGGGAAGTGCTGACTAGCTTGGTAGCGTGGGATTTTTAAACCATAAAAACACTATAGTGAATCTAAGCTCTAAAATCTAAATTTAATGTAAATCTATTAGGCTGAACATGATTTTTGTAAAGCTTGTTCAACCTTACAGTAGTTACAGCAGCATGTTTGGGTGGAGGATATAAAGGATTGCTTAATTATTACTTAATTGGCTGTCACAAAAGTGAATATTTGTTAAACCAAGGCAGTGTATGAGTAGGGAGGCTCATTGCAGACTTAATTGCTTCTGGCAAGGGGAGTAGAGTAGAGCCAGTGGTGCAGGCACCACAATGGCATGGACCAGAGAAGACCGGAGTCTAGGATACAGGGCGGCTAACTGCCCACCAGCTGTAAACAAGGTCATTAGGAGCCCATTTCAGTTAATGGGATTGTAATCAAAACAAGATGGCCACCCTTCTCCACCCCCGCACACTAAAGCCCCGTGTCAACAAGAACACATGACCTCCATTTGGTACAGAGATCAGTAAGCAGTGGTGAAGTAGAGGAGGAAAAGTGTTGGATGCATTCATATATGTGTTGTTGGAACCTTGGAGAATGGCCTTCTTAGTTCCTTGATTATATCCGTGTGTAAATCTCAGACAGGAACCTCGTTGGGGGTTTAAGGGGTTTGAGTTTAAGACGGTACCCTGTCTAGCTACTCCTCCACACCCTTAATAATAGCACCTAATAAAAACCTATAGGCTGCAGGGATATTTAGAACAAAGGACTGCCTGTAAAACAGAGCTACCTGTTCTTGCCTGTAAAAACAAATCTTAAGACTCAGCAATTACCTGCAGCCTTCTCACAGCCCAACTCTGTATCCACACTGGGACTAGTTGACTGTACTACACTGTTTGGGCTAGTTTCTTTCTTAGGCTGGGTGTACACTACACAGTTCTTAGGCTGATTTTATTTTGATTTGCCCCGTCCAACAGATTGGTCGGCAGTGGAATTGTACTAGTGATTCAGGTTTAGGGTTAGGTTAGATTAGGTTAGTCAGTAGACATTGAGAGAGCTAGCAGAGAGAAAAGCAAAGGTAAAGGGAAGGCAAGTATGTCAAAAGAGGAGCAGCTTGTTGAAAATGAGTGCAATTTAGTGCCTTAATAATCAGAACTCTTAAGGCACCTACTTTACAAGTATGGTCCACTTTCATGTTTGTGTCATATGGTAAAATCTTTGGCGTAACAATTGATTTAATCAAATATTCTTATATGCATATTATTGTTGACATACAAACTTTTTTTTTTTTTATTGCTTAACTGTAACCATCCCAATCTGTGGTTATTTCTATTGTAAGCTATAGAAATGGAACACCACATAATAGTTAACTACAAGTTAATGAACTATTCCAATACATACTTTTAACACTACTTGGTAATAACATAGCATTCCTACTCTCTGGTAGACAGTGACATGGGTGAGCTTGTCCAGAAATGGGTGCGAGTTGGGTGATTGGACAGACCTTCAGTGTCCTGCACTGGATGATGTATCCTGAGATGCACTTGTAACACTCAGTTCATTTGGTTGGAAACCAGAATATTGCCAAATTGGCATAGCTCTGATGATGATGATGATGATGATGATGATGATGATGATGATGATGATGATGATGATGATGATGATTACTATCACTGTTATGTAATATATGGTAATGGTCTGGGTGGTGACTGGATATTATATTACCATCAGGAAAAATGTAAGATATAGGGTAAGGCTCTGTAATACTGACATGCTGAAACTGAATTTGAATCACAGTCGTATTGTTTAGTGTGATGTTTCTGTAGATGATATTAATTTGTCTAAATTTACAGGCCATATTTAAGTGATAATGTTGAGAGTTGGGATGCTGAGTGCTTTTTTTGCTGATAAAAATTGATGCCTTCTCTTTCATCACAACAAAAAGGCAAGAAATTCTGTAAAAGACTTACTCCGAGAGTGAGATGCTCTCCATTATCGTGGTCTGTTAGTGTACACCTGGCTTAAATGCTAGTGGAATATCAGAGCCAGTTGCTTGTATATATCTGATCATGTAGAAATACTGACCTTAATTTTCCATGTTTGTCTGTCTGTGCCTGCGCTCTCATGTGTACAATAGTAGTTGATTGTTGACATCATGTTATATTGATGCTCTGTGCTGTGTGCCAGGCCACTCTCCCAGCACTGATTTCATTAGCCACCAAAACAGATTAAAACAGCTCTGATAGATTACACAACATCTGATGAGTCCACAGTGACCCAAGGCTATTGCAGATCTTTCAGGACAGCAGCAGGACACAGATCTTGAGATGAAGACCGAGTAGACAACGTGTGTTGTGTGTTTTTTCACCACAATACAATACATTCTTGATACAGAAGTAAAAAAAAAATTAAATAAAAATCTTCTTTTCAGTTACTCCAATTGCCAAAACAAGACAGCCATGTTTGGTGATGGCATAGTTAAGAAAAACAAGTAATTTTCATATCCTTTGGGTGGAAGACTGTGTATGCTATAGCTTGAAATAAAATGTGAGCACTCCTAAGAGAGATGATTGTAAATGGGGGTGGGGGAGAAGCTGTGCTGCTCTCAAATCACCAGACCTGTGGAAAAACCGTTTATATACCATTGTTTGGGTCAACCTGTATTGGGTGGTTGATTTAGCCAAGCTGATTAAAACGGTGAGCGGAGAGAGCAACCAAATGTCTATTCTGAACAGGTAAAACAGAAGTCTCTCCATGACTTTAAATATGACTATGTTTAAACCTTTTGGGTGGTGACCTGACTCGGTTGTGGAAAATCTTGGATTCTGCAGTTTACAAGGAGTGCTTGAACCACCTTATAAAATTCCCTCTTGCCCTGAGCCAGCACAAGGAAACACAAGAAGAGATTGTGAAAGAGCTTATAAAACATAGTTTTTTTTTTTTTTAAGCCTTACAGTTTACTGTAACTTTATTATTTACTTTCATTATTATGAGACATCGTAACAAGTTTCCAAGCATAGATGTGCAGCATCGAAATTTGACCATCGCATCTAGAAGATCTTTGTTTATATCATTTTTTTTTAACTTGTGTTTTATCTTCTAAGAAAATAGTGTGGTGGTTATCTCTTCAACAGGCATGGTTGTCTTTTTTGAGATGTACAAGAAAGTTAATAAAAGCGAAATGTATGGTGCCACTCTCTTTAACTCTGTATAGAAAATGCAAGCCATTGTTCAAAAACAGCAGCAGACATTGTATTGTTAAATTTTTCTTATTGTCACAGGTTGTCCCTCTTAAATACTACAGTGTGTTTAATAGAGCAATGCAAATCATTCCAGTTTATCAGTATGGTTTATTGTATAAAATGTTACTGTATTTGATGTATAGTAAATATTGTTGTATATCTGAAAAATGAAGATTTGTATGTGTACCATACATATAAAGACAAAGGGATGGCATGGGCTGGGGGCTACTGGAGGCAGTCACTTCTGAAGGACATTTCAGTATGTCTGCATTATACAGTTATATGACCACTTAGTACCTTATGCGCTCATAAGCTTTTCTACAGAAGCAAATTTCAGTGGTTCACAAGATCCTAAATGTTTATGGCACCTGACATTTACATTGCTTCAATGCTTACTCAGCATGTGCATACAAGCGTGACCGGTGCCTTTATTTTAATTCATTTCCTCATATCGGGTGAGAACTCATTAGTTTCTCATTACCCAGGTCTCATTAGTGCTGGAACAGCCACCTGAACCTGTCAGCCGGTGACTGACTGTGGTGAGATAGTGCTGCTCTGAAAGAATTCAGCATTGGTGCAGGTCTAACAATACAAGAGTGCGGCAGTCACGGCGCGTTATCTGCTTCCTTCTTTTCGCTTTTTACAGTCCAGACCAGCACAGGTGCTGAAAGACTGAACACAGATGAAGAAGACTGGGTGTGACCTGAATGTGTTTGGAGCTCTGTTATTATTCTGAGGAAAATTAAAGAACATTCTCACATTTGAGGGCTTATTTTACCCATAATACACAGTGCAAGATTGGCTTAGACTAACCTACATCATGACAACATGACTGATTTAGGATCAATATGTTGCTACATCTGCTGAAGCTTGAACTAGATCCTGGCTACATCTGAAGACTTCCCGTCCTATCTGCGTTCTTGGATTTTGCTGGATCTTGTAGCCATGTGGATCCACATTCTAGTCATCTCTGCCAGTAGATTTAGTGAGGCCATGCACTACAACCCGGGCAAAAGCAGAGAGGAAGTTTCAGTAGGCTATTTGCTCTTGCATTGAAGTAGTTTGTATAAGACCGTACAGAATGACTCAAGCATCATGACCCTTTAAACTGTAAAAAAGAGAGAAGTCAACTCTGTTAATTTTAAGTATGATCCGTTTAGCCAAAAAGAGGATGAGGTTGATGGTGTCTCTGTCTTCTGACTTTGGAGGGCTGGGACTTTGCTGGGATTCACAGCTTATGATCACTTAATGATTAGGCAGGGTTAACACACTTGTACTCCTAGTTCACGTTCAGACAGTTGCAACTTGTCCACATGCTCAGATGATTATATAAATTGGCCTGAGCAAAATATTTAAGATGTTTTCAATTGTGTTATTAAACATTTTGATATCTTTTGTTTTATTTCTATATTTTATTATTATTGCTTCAGAGTGGTACAACTATCTTAACTGCCTGTTCATCAGGAGATCAAGTCATGGCCTTAGTTTCTGGCATCACTTCAGCTGTTAGGAGTCTTGAGACTGAGAGGAGGGAGACCTCCTCCCCCCAAGCCACTATGTGATAGGGGGAGTCAATGCCTGTGTGTGGGAAATGGCAATGATGAAATAAGTGGGAGAACCTGAGTAAAGGTCCAACAACAACATGTAAGCAATTTCAACACTCAAGGAGGCAACCGCTGTTGAGTTAGCTCAGTTTATACTGTGTTTTGTGGACCATTCTTAGATGCAGGATGGTCAACAGTGTAAGCAAGGAGAGCTTCTGATTCTTGGCCCTGAAATTTTGTTCCGAACCCAAATATAGCCTGATAACTTGTTCTAGCTGTTTTGAGTTTTGAATCAGAAACCATCCAGCACTATTTTGGACAAAACCCAGCCAAACTGGGCCACATCACGTTTTGTCTGAAACTGACCCGAGCTCAATAAAAATCTGTCAAACAGACCTGGCCTGTCACCCAAGGTGATTTTATGAAACTTAAATTTTTTAATGATGGAGCCAGTAAAATTACCAGCACTAATACATGGATAAATAAAATTAGAAAACAATGCAAAACACGTGTCTAAAATTTAAGACTAAAGTCTGCTTCAACAAATTCTTCATGTAGTGCTTTCAAGTTCCCAGACATTTTTACTGCTGGATAAACTGTCCAGATGTTCTCGCAGCACAACGTGACAAACTCATTTCACTCAAAGTGCATCTTTGGCCAAAAAAAAAACTAAATGTAAACATCCATTTGGCTGCACTAAACTGTACTCTCTTAAATCGATTCACTTTTTACTTATCTTCTATCCATTTTCTGAGTGAAGTAAAAAGTAAAACTGAAGTGTGAAATGCAGGATAAAACCTGTGAAATGTGAAAGGTAGACAATAAGAATTTTGAACCCAAATTTGTCACATCATGTCCAAACCAGACTAGACATGAACTGCCAGATCCCTTTATTTATTTTTATATATATATATATATATATATATATATATATATATATATATATATATTTATATATATATATATATATATATATATATTTATATGATAAATATAAGATAAAGTTGTGTTTGGTCATTATAGAGGCTCCAGTTTTCTTCTTTTGCTTCACTTGAGGCTCAAAGTCCCCCCCCCCCCCAAAAAAAAAACATGCTCACATGCAACAATCACATTATCTTTTCATTAGATGTTTCCCATAGTCCTCCATGTTCGCTCGCACTCTCTCGGTCTCTCGCTCTTCTTCTTGCTCTCTTTCTGGCAAAAAGTTTTTAAATCTGCTGACAGCTGGCTCTGTGAGAGGCCCACAGAGGGGGAGGAATAAAGTGAGGGAAGAGTGAGAAAGAGGAAAAGAAAATGAGAAACTCTGAGAGATTGAAGATGGGCACTGGACCGTGGGCTTGGGGTTTGTTATCAGAGAGCTGCACAGTGTGTCTGTAAATTTGTGGGAATGCTGTGCTCCCAGCTGGACAAGCAGTTCTTAGCAGTAAATTGTTCACGGAGTTCTAGTTAACTGTGAGTAAAGTATCAGGTGCATGTCCTCGCTAGGCTGGCTTTAGGATTTACAGAACATGGCTCTAGTGATGTTCTACAGGTGCTTTGGTTCTCCTGGTCTTTATTTCTTTCTCTCGTTCTTGCTCTCATCTCTTTATATTTTTTTATTTGTTTTTCTTTCTCGCTCTCTGCCTCCTCTTTCATGCTCTCATCCCTATTGCGTCCTCTCTCTTCTGTCTGTTCATCACTCTCTAGCTCTCCTGCTCTCACCCATTCTGTCTTCCTCTCTCCTTTTCATCTCTCCCACTTCCTCCATTTCCTGTTACTCTCTCCCCCTCTCTTTGTCTGTCTGTCTGTCTGTCTGTCTGTCTTCATCTCTCCCACTTCATCCATTTCCTCTCACTCTCTCCCCCTCTTTTTCTTTCTCTCTTCTTTCCATCTCACTGTCTTGTTCTGTTTCTCTTCCTGTCTCCTTTCAGTCTCTTGCTTTCCTGTCTTTTCTCTCTTCGTCTCTTCTTTTCATCTATCCTTCTCTTTATATCTTTCGGTCTCTCCACCCCCCCACTTTTATATCTCCCTCTCTCTGGAGTACGTTAACAGCAGTTTGAGTCTGCTGATCATCCTCTGTGCACGTCTGTGGTTCGTTAGTCGAAAACACTTCTATCATGCCAATTGCCCCCACAATCTTTGTTTTTCTCTTTCTTTTTCACTCTTGTTTCTTTTTTTAAAGGATAAGAACTGTCTGTGCTCTGTTGTGTTTGTGATTCCGCTCCCAGCTCTGGATGTGAAACGTGGAGGAGGAAGCTCGTGGTGGGGTTTGGTTTGTGGCTGCGTGGGGTGGGGGACTCTCTTGGACGTCTTGCCTGAAAGGGGCTCATTGAATCGGGCAGTGCTGTGTTCATGGCCCCCTCCTTCCCCCTGCCTGTGGATCATTGTCACTGCTGAATAGAGCTTTGACTGGTTCCAGACGACTGGGCCTGCGCCATAAAGCTCTTCACAAACTGATAAATGAGCCTTGCCCCACAGTATTATGGGTCCATGGGCAAACCCCAGGGCATTCTGGGACTGCCAGACAAGGGGCTAGTCAGTGAGTAAAGCAGTACAGACAGCAGAAAGGCAGGCCATCGTGACTAGTCAGTCAGACAGACTGTCAAAGTCAACACTGTCAGTGTGGCAGACGCGCTGGCATCGATTGAGTGTTTTGTAGCGCAAGGAAGAGATTTCTCCCACTGCTTCTTGGATGAGTTGATTTCTTCAATAGATTTCAATTAAGGTTCTTTGTTGATGTTTGAAAAACATTCACTAAAGGGTTTATAAAGAGGTCATAGAAACCAGTCTTTTATTCACGCACATCCAATGCAGAGTAGGCCTGGGGTGATTTAAAATTATCAATGGAAATCAAATTTATTAACCAATGGAGGCCTGGATTTGGAGTCACACACAAAATTAAAGTGGAAAAACACACGACAGGCTGATCCAACTTTGATGTAATGTCCTTAAAACAAGTTAAAATGAGGCTCAGTATTGTGTGTGGCCTCCACGTGCCTGTATGATCTCCCTACAACACCTGGGCATGCTCCTGATGAGGTGGCAGATGGTCTCCTGAGGGAGCTCCTCCCTGGACCTGGACTGAAGCAGCCGCCAATTTCTGGACAGTCTGTGGTGCAACGTGGCATTGGTGGATGGAGCGAGACATGATGTCCCAGATGTGCTCAATCGGATTCAGGTCTGGGGAACGGGTGGGCCAGTCTGTAGCTTCAATGCCTTCATCTTGAAGGAACTGCTGACACAATCCAGCCACATGAGGTCTAGCATTGTCCTGCATTAGGAAGAGCCCAGGGCCAACTGCACCAGCATATCGTCTGAGGATCTCATCTTGGTACCTAATGGCAGTCAGGCTACCTCTGGCGAGCACATGGAGAGCTGTGCGACCCTCCAAAGAAATGCCACCCCATACCATTACTGACCCACTGCCAAACCGGTCATGCTGAAGGATGTTGCAGGCAGCAGATCGCTCTCCACGGCGTCTCCAGACTCTGTCACGTCTGTCACATGTGCTCAGTGTTATCCTGCTTTCATTTGTGAAGAGCACAGGGCGCCAGTGGCAAATTTGCCAATCCTGGTGTTCTCTGGCAAATGCCAAGCGTCCTGCACATTGTTGGACTGTGAGCACAACCCCATCTGTGGACGTCGGGCCCTCATACCATCCTCATGGAGTCGGTTTCTAACTGTTTGTGCAGACACATTTATGGCCTGCTGGAGGTCATTTTGCAGGGCTCTGGCAGTGCTCCTCCTGTTCCTCCTTGCACAAAGGCGAGGTAGTGGTCCTGCTCCTGGGTTGTTGCTCTCCTACGGCCTCCTCCACGTCTCCTGGTGTACTGGCCTGTCTCCTGGTAGCGCCTCCAGCCTCTGGACACTATGCTGACAGACACAGCAAACCTTCTTGCCACAGCTCACATTGATGTGCCATCCTGGATGAGCTGCACTACCTGAGGCACTTGTGTGGGTTGTAGAGTCATGCTAGTCTCATGCTACCACGAGTGTGAAAGCACCACCAACATTCAAAAGTGCACATATGTGTATATGTGTGTGTGTGTGTATGTATGTGTGTGTGATTTGTGTTTGATACCTTCCTTTTAATAGAACTTTGAAGATGTGTCCCAATTCTTTACTTTGTATTACTCTCATATGAATTCTTAAGTCCAAGCAGATTTCTCTGTGAGAAAGTTTTTCGTTTTTCAAAACAAACAATTTCCAAAATTGTTACATTTTACTGTGCAAGCGTTTTCTGGATTATGAGGTTAAGGAGTTGAAATACGTGTAGTGCTACGCTTCTGTGCATTGATATCATAAGACTGGCAACCTTACAAAATACCCCTTTTCTATTGGGCGTTACCCATTTATAATACACTTTTCAAAAAGGGCATTATACAAGCAACAGGATGATGCATGACTTCAGAGATCTATTAAAACCAGAAGTGGGCGTGTCTTAAACCATTAAGAAGTTTAAACAGCCAATCATCATTCTAGGTTTTGGAACAAACATTGGCTACCCACGAGTTAAAATCTGGTATTGAACAATTTTCTTTTAATAGTAGGCAGTACTGAAGGAATTTGGTGCCATACAGATACTGAATTTTAATAATCAGCGCTATATATTGATACAGTAATGTGTGTGTGTGTGTGTGTGTGTGTGTGTGTGTGTGTGTGTGTGTGTATATATATATATACACACACACACACACACACACACACATTACTGTATCAAAACAAGCTGTTTGAACACAGGCATTAGTACTCTGATAGGATTGCATCACGTTTATTAATGCAAGCTTAAATGTCCTTTAATTCCATGGTATATTTGTATACTGCACGCAGTCACACTCTCCCTCCATTTCTGGTGTGGTGTGACATGCCTGTTTTTCACAGCAGCTCCTGGTCTGTCCTGTATGTTTTGAAAAATGAATGTGCTTTTGAGTGCTGATGTTGCATTATCCATGAATCTTGCTATCCCTGAGAAAGTAGCCTAAGCTAACTGTTCCCCCCTCCTGTTCACTGTCTCCTACAGGGTGTTCCCCAGCTCCCTTGCGCAAAAGCCTTATACAACTACGATGGCAAAGAACCTGGTGATCTCAAGTTCAGCAAAGGGGACATCATCATCCTGCGCCGGCAGGTGGATGAGAACTGGTACCATGGCGAGGTGGGCGGAATCCACGGCTTCTTCCCCGTCAGCTTTGTGCAGGTGATCAAGCCGCTGCCCCAGCCGCCCCCGCAGTGTAAGGCCCTGTATGACTTTGAACTCAAAGACAAAGAGGCAGACAAGGACTGCCTTCCGTTCTCAAAGGTGAGTCTGCTCAGGTGAAACACGGGCTCACAGATGTGTACAACCTACACACACACACACACTTGCTTTTGAAAGGAGGTACTGGTTCAGTCATTCACTTGTTTATGTGGACTTGAACAGTAACACTTGCACAGATACACATTAGCTATGATTGTATTTGTTGTTTTTAGTTGTTTTTATCAGACATACTTAAGTATCAACATTATCAAGTAGTTTAGAATTTCCTAACTTGAAATGGGATTCTGTAAGAGAAAATGTATTTCCTAAATTATGAGTTGCTTCTGTGAAAGGATTATTTTGAACTTATCACATCTTTATCTTAGGATGAAATTACCCCTTAAGAAAATCTATTTTTATATTTACCGCTATTATACCAGATTTACCGCTAAGAAACGCAGAAGACACCATGTAAAGTGGTACTTTTGAATAGATGATGATAAAATAGCTGCATTTGCTGCATTAGGCACCCTTGGTTCCAAACTCCACCACTGTAAAGAAAATTAGTCATTAAGGTCTCTTGAACCAAACATCTCGCATCAGAACACATTCAGAACATTTATTCCTCAATGATTAAACAATGCAGATTGTTCTGTACAACAATAACATCAACAAATCCAAATAAAATGTAACTCATAAACACGTTGTACTGGTTGAACATTAAGAATCCACACTTTCAACACAGTTTCGCCACTCTTTTTTTTTTTTTTTTTTTTTTTGTGTAAAATGTGTAAAGTGTAAAATGGTGTAAAGTGTAAAATGGTGAGTTGTCACTGGCAAAAAGAGCAACTTTGAAAATTTTTTTTGTCTTACTTTTCCACACTCCATGTTCACTGTCTCGTACCTACAGGCGCTACTTTGACACTGTATAGCAAATTGAGGTCACTTGGAGTCAAAACAGTCCTGCCCTCTTTTTCATCTAACAGACAGACCTTTGTCTCTGTATCTCTTCACACTGGCGTTTGAGTTTTTGATATTTAAGGCATGCTTTTGAAGCACACAGACACAACACAACAAAGTGAGCAGTTAAATCTCTGTCTGAAAGATTTCGTAATACCACATATTACTTTGAATCATACTTAAAAGCAATAATATTTTAATGGAAGCAAACAGATATGATTCCTTTTTAATCAGCAGTTCTGTCCACACTGTCGTTTTGGGCATGTGAGTGGAGTCAACTCTATAGACGTCTATAGAGGTAATTCCAATTTCTAATGTGCTGTAAACTACATTTAATGTAATAATTTGTTAGTCTTGTTGGTTTGGTAGCAGAAGACCAGCTCTTGTGCTAAACTAATGGTGTGTGGAGAAAATTGTTTACTGATACAGCAGTGAAAACTTGTGATTGTGCCTTTGTCAAAGGCTGTTTGTGCTGCCAAATTGTAAATCTAGTTTAAAAGTGTCCAATTAGGGGGAAAAAAAGGAGAAAGTGTTCATATTCTTGCCTGAAGCGGTTACATGACAGAGCAGAGTCAGTGTTGATTGGACACGTGCTGGTACTTGGATAGCATTATTACACGAACATGTTTAAGTTCATCAAACTTCCACAGCCTCTTTTCCAGTACAGGGCTGAAATGGTTTTGAGCACAGAGGGGTAACCGTTCTAGTGACGTTTCCATCCAGACATAATATGACACAGAACGCTTAATGATAAAGCTCAGCAAGGTGATCTTGAGACAGTTAGCTATCCGTTTTCAGGGCCACAGAACAGTTCAGTGGAATGCGTAACAATGTAGCTTCTATGTTTGTTGGTGCTGCAGCATCTTGCATTATTTAAAAAATGAAAGCAGTCAAATAAGTTGTTTGCTTGCATAGTCGCCTAATAAATGATTTTAAATCCGCTCTTCAGTAAAAGTCAAAGCTTCAATCTAACAACAATTTCTAAATGTTAAATGGCACTACTAACCAGGAGAGAGTAGCTAGTTAGTATTAGCTTAGTTAGCATGTTGACAGCTTTGTGCACCACAAACTGTTGTGACTAACAAAAGCTTTACTGACAAGAATTTAGATGATAAATCGGAGGAAGCGAAGTCATGCAATTAAAAATAAAATAAAAGGTGGTCGTATTTTTAGTTGGGCTGAGATTCAGCAAGCCAGTGCTTAAAAAAACACATTTAAATGATCAAGTCTGACAGCAAAAACTTTTAATGTCTGGTGTTGAAGTGACAGAAAAAAAATCTTTGGTGGTGCTTTTGAGCTGTACCTTGCTGGGCTGTGCTAATGTTAGCATAGTTAGCAGGTGGAACCCACCACAGTATGGGCTTGGTTTCAGTATCTGTTGCCTGAATATCACTGTTTAAAGGCTAAAGGACATGCTCACAGCATGAAGAGACAGAGGTGTTGAAGTGCCAGCTGGAATCAAATGTGTTTTTGGGTGTGTGGGTGGGTGTGTGGGTGTTGGTATTACACCGTTAGCCTCTTTGTTTTTTGTTCAGTATTTACTGGCTCTCATTTAGCAGCAGAACAGATGGAAAAAAAAAACATAACCTTTTTCATGAGTCTGCACCAGTGCAGAAAGGCATGGTACGGCTGTGAGAACTATTGGACTCTTCAGTGGAAAAGAGGCCTATGATGCACCAGACATACCGATGGAGTGTTTTTCTCACTGTCCTATAATTGAAAGATTTGTGAGACATTTTTTTCTGTTTTAACTTCTGTGGCCACTTGGAACGTTTGTTGCATTCTGAGGCGAGTTGACGTAGATTTCTGGTACAAATTTGAGGCATTTCACTAAACCACTTATAAAGTAAAAGAATACCAATGTAAGAAACATGTATTTGAATGATTCCATCCCACCCTAGCTTAATTGTCTCATAGACTAAGACATGCTGTGTTTTAATGAATTGTTGAATGGATTTCTGCCAAGTAACAAGGCGTTTCTTTGCTTTCTTACCCTCTTTTGTGTAGGATGACATTCTGACAGTGATTCGGCGAGTGGACCAGAACTGGGCTGAAGGAATGCTGGGAGATAAAATTGGCATCTTTCCCATATCATATGTAGAGGTGAGAGAAGTTTCAGTGCATTACCACATTGTTAAGAAAAGGTGTACCAGTCTTTTGCTCACATCTGTACAATATATAGGGAGTATGTAAGTAATTTATTAAATTCCTAGATGTGTGGGTTTTTTTGTTTTGTTTTTTTTTTTTTGAGAGAGAGAATTTTTGGTAGACATGCATGACTCAGTTCAATTTACTCGTCAAAAAGCAGAAGCCAGAAGCATATCTCCATCATCTGCTTCAGTCACTGTGAACACATCCAGTTAATTAGCCCCTATTTTGAAATCCCTGCTCAGTCTCAGTGATGCTCTTGAAGCTTTTAAATCAGTGAGCACTCTAAAAATGGCTCTGTGAATAGAGATGCACGTCACCCTTTTACAAAATCGTCATCACTTTGTTAGTAAGTGACGCATGCTCTCAGGCGTGGCTTTAAACGAAACAGCTGGTTAGACTTTTGTTGGAGCCGAGATGCGACTTCACAGCTTTCTACTCCTCTCTTTACAAACAAGTGCACATGAATGAACATGCTTATTTGTACGGTCTTTATTCGCTTTTCCCCATGAATGCGCACACTTGCACTATAAGAACTCCCTTATTAATATACAGTTTTAAAGTTGTCCATATACAGTGGCCAGAATACATTCTTTCCCTGTGACAGCACTTTCTTTCTTTGTGGCAGTTTTTTCATTTCAGTCTTTTTAATAACTGTTTAAGAGTAATAATGAATAAACGTTTCAGCTTCATCCAGTTGGTTACATTTAAAACATTTATTTCTGAAAGCCAGTCAAAGTATAGCAGCACTGAACTCCAAAAACACTACAGCTCAGTCATGATTTCTTTGACAAGTTTATTGGCAACAGAGAGAGTGACGATACCAGCACAATGTCGTCTTAATTCATTTTCTTTTTGATGTTGATGAGACAACACGTTTGTTACTTAAGTTTAGAAGTGGAGCTGCCAGGCTAATTGTGCTAATAAACACTAGAAGTCGATAGTTTCCCAATCTCCCCAAATAACTGCCTAAATCTTTATCCATCCATCCATCCATCCATTTTCTAAGCTGCTTCTCCGTCAGGGTCGCGGGGGGTGCTGGAGCCTAGCCAGCCGTCATCGGGCGCCAGGCAGGATACACCCTGGACAGGTCACAGGGCAGACAGACAGACCGACACAGACAGTCACTCACACACGCACACCCAGGGGCAATTTAGCATGTCCAATTGGCCTGACTGCATGTCTTTGGACTGTGGGAGGAAACCCACGCAGACACGGGGAGAACATGCAAACTCCACACAGAGAGAGGACCCTGGTCACCCGGCAGGGGAATCGAACCCAGGCCCTCCTCGCTGTGAGGCGACAGCGCTACCCGCCCGCCTAAATCTTTGTTTTCTAAAAAGTATTTAATTTAGCATTACTTTACCTAAATGTCTGCCACACACACACACACACACGTTTTCATTCCTATAGTTCTATAAGAAGTCAAATTGTGTTCTAAGCCACATTGAATTGTCTTGCATGTATTTATGGAAGTGGTGTGGTTGTTAGCAGTGTTTGTTTACTAACTTGTTTGCTAACATAATGGGCAGAAGGGCTGTCGCTCAAAATTGTATTACTAGAAGAAGCTACGTGTCTGAATTTTTAAAAGGCCAAGCAAAAAAAAAAAATCACTTAAGGGATTCCTCTCTATTGGAACATATAAACCAATTAAGAAATGCATGTAGTTTGATGCTTCTTGAGTCTTGTACAGTACAGGGAAAGAAGAACAAGATACACTGAGGAAAATAAGTATTTGAACACCCTGCGACTTTGCAAGTTCTCCCACTTAGAAATCATGGAGGGGTCTGAAATTTTCATCTTAGGTACATGTCCACTGTGAGAGACATAATCTAAAAAAAAGAAATCCGGAAATCACAATGTAGTATTTGAACACCTGTCAATCAGCAAAAATTCTGGCCCTCAAAGACCTGTTAGTCCGCCTCTAAAAAGTCCACCTCCACTCCACTTATTATTCAATTAGAAGCACCTGTTTGAGTTTGTTAGCTGCATAAAGACACCTGTCCACCCCACACAATCAGTAAGACTCCAACTACTTACATGACTAAGACCAAAGAGCTGTCCAAAGACACCAGAGACAAAATTGTAGACCTCCACAAGGCTGGAAAGGGCTACAGGGCAATTGCCAAGCAGCTTGGTGAAAAAAGATCAACTGTTGGAGCAATTATTAGAAAATGGAAGAAGCTAAACACGACTGTCAATCTCCCTCGGACTGGGGCTCCATGCAAGATCTCACCTCGTGGCATATCAATGATCCTAAGAAAGGTGAGGAATCAGCCCAGAACCTCACAGGAGGAGCTGGTCAATGACCTGAAGAGAGCTGGCACCACTGTTTCCAAGGTTACTGTGGATAATACACTAAGACATCATAGTTTAAAGTCATGCATGGCACAGAAGGTTCCCCTGCTTAAATCAGCACACGTCCAGGCCCGTCTTAAGTTTGCCCATGACCATTTGGATGATCCAGAGGAGTCATGGGAGAAAGTTCTGTGGTCAGATGAGACCAAAATAGAACTTTTTGGTCTTAATTCCACTCACCGTGTTTGGAGGACGAAGAATGATGAGTAACATCCCAAAAACACCATCCCTACTGTGAAGTGTGGGGATGGAAGCATCATGCTTTGGGGGTGTTTTTCTGCAGATGGGACAGGACGACTGCACTGTATTAAGGAGAGGATGACCGAGGCCATGTATTGCGTGATTTTGGGGAACAACCTCCTTCCCTCAGTTAGAGCATTGAAGATGGGTCGTGGCTGGGTCTTCCAACATGACAATGACCCAAAGCACACAGCCAGGATAACCAAGGAGTGGCTCCGTAAGAAGCATATCAAGGTTCTGTAGTGGCCTAGCCAGTGTCCAGACCTAAACCCTATAGAAAATCTTTGGAGGGAGTTCAAACTCAGTACCTGCCCAGAAACCTGGCTGATCTGGAGAAGATTTGTATGGAGGAATGGACCAAAATCCCTGCTGCAGTGTGTGCAAACCTGGTGAAAAACTACAGGAAACGTTTGACCTCTGTAATTGCAAACAAAGGCTACTGTACCAAATATTAACATTTATTTTCACATGTGTTCAAATACTTATTTGCAGCAGTAACACACAAATAAATTATTTTAAAAAATCATACATTGTGATTTCCAGATTTTATTTTTTTTTAGATTATGTCTCTCACAGTGCACATGCACCTAAGATGAAAATTTCAGATCCCTCCATGATTTCTAAGTGGGAAAAGTCGCAGGGTGTTCAAATACTTATTAACCTCACTGCATGTAAATAATGTGCACTAAAAGGACCTACTGCTCACTTTTTTTCCTTATTCGATAGCTTGTTTAGTTTTGTTTGTAGAAGTTATGTACAATGATGTAGCTAAGCCAGATTAACAAGAAAGCATATCACATGTACTTATCACTACAGGAACAGTACAAGATCTTCAGTAGTCTTTCCCTCAGCCCATTGTAAGCACTATTTCTATTTCTCTGTTCCTTGCAACACTCATTACATCATTAGTCTCCACATAGATGCAGTGATGACGCTAATGTGCCTGATATACACACGTTCCCTCCATACTCACGCTGTCTTTGTCACTGTTTTACTCTCATTTTCTCTCTTGCGCGCTAACATGCTTGCACACTCTCTGAACAGCATCATTAGTCTCCATTCCTGACACACGCAACTTCCCGCCTCTCTTCTCATCACAGCATCTCTAACCCGAGCCTGAAAATAACCATCAAAACACTCCAAAATAGCTGCTGTCGCACTTGCATACCCGGGAGCAGGTCTTCAATTGCGTTCCTTTTTCACACACACTCATACACGTGCACAGAAAGAGGCAGAGAGGAACAGGGGATGGTGTGAAGGGCTTGCAAAAGTCATAGCTGTTTTCACGATGGCAGGCATTTTCCAGAAACGAGCGTTTTTGAGCTCGTGGACTCCGGTGACATCAGAAGAGACGCACGCAGCCCTTTCAAAGAATGAGAATGAGAGGAGAGAAATAGCTTTTTATTTTGGTCTGCCATTTTTTTGCTGCCCTCCATATGTGTGCATGTTTCTCTAGAGCCAGTCTATTCAAATGCTTTAGGGCTACCTTTAAAGAAAGGGGAAAAAAAAGCATATGAACTTTAAAGATTGTCACCCTTGTTAGTCCCACAACAGGGAAATTTTGCCTCTGCATTTAACCCATCTGTGCAGTGAGACACCACATACACACTAGGGGGTACTGTGCCCGGAACGGTGGGCAGCCCTATCCACAGCGCCCGGGCAGCAGTTGGGGGTTAGGTGCCTTGCTCAAAGGAACTTCAGTCACATACTGTTGGCTGAGGGGATCGAACCGGTGACCTTGCAGTTACAGGGCTGCTTCCCTATCCTCCAGCCCATTACTGGAGGTTAGGGGGAAATAGTCTCAGTCGATGAGGATGGGATTTGAACCCATCCGTGCAGACAACAAGGAATTAACAGTCCATCGCCTTAACCACTCGACCACCTTGTCAATTTTTTATTTTTTTTATAATTAAATACATAGTGACTGGACTAATATACACTATACCAGACCAACCATACACTCTGTGTTTCTACACTCATTGTATTTTTCATAAGCTTTGGGTACCAGCAGCACTGCTGTCTGATCCACTCATACTAGTGCAGCTCACACTAACACACTTCCACCATGTCAGTGTCACTGCATTGCTGAGAATGATCCAGCACCCAAATAGTACTTGCTCTGTGGTTGTCTTGTGGGGGTCCTGATCATTGAAGAACAGGGTAAAGGTGGAATAAACAGATGGACTAGAGTCGTCTGTAATTGTAGAACTACAAAGTGCACCTACATGGAAAGTTGAGCTGATAAAATGGGCAGTGAATGTGGAAACAAGGATGTGTACCAATATAGTATCCAATGTTTAATGTAGTTATCTTACTAGGGAGTAAGGTTGGGAGTTATGGCAAAAACATACCAACAAGATGATTTGTTACTGAAGTTTTATTTTTATTTATTTTATTTTTTGTTTGTTTGTTTTTGTGAGCCAGAATTAGCCATTATATGAAATACTTTAATGAGGAAAAGAAAAATAAGTAACTTTTAATATTGAACTTCTCAGCATTTTGTATTCCATTTATACACCAATTGTCCAGAAACGCCTAGTAGAATAAATGTGTTTTTATCACTTTTCTAACTCTTGAACATTGATTACCTGTATTTGTCTCAGAAAAGCCTCCATTTTCATGTAAATGCAACACTTGATGAGAACCAAGGTCAGTATAGCATGTCCCATGGGACAGGAAAACATTTGTTTCTAACTGGTTATCACTGCTCTGTGTTACTACTTATTTGCATAAAGTTATCCTGAGCTCAACTTCATTGCATCGCTCAGATCGTTTGAATAGTAGCTATGCGGCTTGCTGACTTAATGACTTTCATCTGCTTCTGGGCTTTCAGCGCTGGCAGTATGCACGCAAGGCTAGGCTCCCAGCATTCTTAACTTGTTATTAATGAAACAAGCAGTTGTGTTTTGGAGGCACTGATGATCCTCCTGATCACTTTATGGACTCCTGGCAATTTATGGTAGTTGATCACAGTAAGTGCTCACCCCTGTTTTTTATTTTAAGAGTACTAGCAGCCAAGACCTCTCGAATAGAGATATAACAGTAAAACTGATCACTCTTTAAAATATGCTTGATAGGGGAAACAATTAAAAGGTCTGAGTAGGATTGTTGGAATGAATCAAAGGTATGTAATACAAGGCTAAAATAGAATTAAAATGAGCATAAGGTTGGTTGGTGTTGGTGGGCAACACACACATGCCTTACACACCATGTTTTCAGTTCATTCTAGTATCTTTACATCTCTGAGCATGACCCTGTTTAGCTCCACTGAGTTAGTATCACATTGGGACCTGCAGGTGAACCCAGCTAGTGCTAGATTCTGCTTGTGTGTGCCTTCTGATTGGCTGCTTCTGAGTGTGGGTGTAGAGCTGTTTGCCTCTCTCTGTCTGTGTGTGTGTGTGTGTGTGTGTGTGTGTGGTAGTAGTAGTAAAAAGGTTCTGTCATTAGCTAAAGCTTTTATGCTCCTATTCCTTTGATTTCTGTTTCACATGAAAGTGGCTGTCACCTAGTTTCATCTTGCCTTCCAGTTTGTCTTGTAGCACCTTCTCTCTCTCTCTCTCTCTCTCTCTCTCTCTCTCTCTCTCTCTCTCTCTCTCTCTCTCTCTCTCTCTCTCTCTCTCTCTCTCTCTCTCTCTCTCTCAGCCCCCCACCCCTGTGGCTAAGGGTTTCATCACTCCCTCTTATTGTACGTTGGCACCACCAGGCAGTCTCAGCCTTTCTCCTTCTTACTCACACATTCTTTTTCTCTTTCAATCCTAAGCTCTCTCTGTCTATTTCTTTTCTTTCTATTGTTCGGCAGAGTTCCTTATGAGTGACAGTAATATGAGGCTGATTCTCTCTTTCCTCCCACTCCCCTACTTCCTCTTTCGCTTCTGATCCAGTCACTCTCTTATCTGCTTTTCTCTTCATCTTTTTGCATTTTGAGAATGGTTTTACACAAAGTATTTGTATAAGTAACTTTATTTCTTTCTCTTTGTAGTCATTAGAAATTTAGAATTGTTATTCATTTTGATATACTATTTAAAAGTAAAAATTATGGCCGTTCGGTAATGAAAATTGGTAAGCAATCAAACTTAATCCCGTTATTTTCTTTATTTAATCACAGTTTAGCACACTTGACTTCCTTGTATGAATTTGACAAAGAATAACTTTTGTCAGTTTGAAGTAGTGCATTTTAATAATAGCTATGTGAGAGGATAATATAAGCTTCATGTATTTATGACTAAGTAATTCAGTAATAATATTTTTGTCATGAGAGTTCAGGTTTAACATGAGTGAATTCAGTTTTCAGTCCATCCTTGACATCCACTGAACGACAGTGGCTGTGTTGTTCAATCAGTGAACATATATGGTCATAGTGGTTAAATTACATATTTTATTATAATAACCAAGGAAGATCTATAAAGCAATTGTTGGGTGAGTTTGGTGTGGAAGAGCTTGACTCACCCACACAGAGCCATGACCAAAACCCTGTCGAGCACCTTTGGGATGAACTAGAACGGAGATTGCAAGCCAGGCCAGGCCCTCTTGTTGAACCTCAGAGTATGACCTCACAAATTCTCTTCTGGATGAATGGGCAGAAATTCCCACAGACACACTCAAATCTTGTAGAGAGCTTCCCAGAAGAGTGGCAGCTGTTTTAGCTGCAAAAAGAGACCAACTCCTTGTAGAGTATGTGTGCATCCTCTAAAGAAGCCACACTTCTGTACATTTAATGCACAGTCACTGTGCTGAATTCAATGTACTGTTCCCAAAAAAATTGCACAGTATGTGGCCTGTAAAAAGTTGTACCTTTATTCATGGCGCACATTTTTTCCCAATAGGTTAAATTTAGCAAATAAATGCATTTGTTCTTTATGCTGGACGTTTACTTTTGTTCACTTTTTACTGTACCAGGGAGTGTTCAAATTTGTCAACAGTTGTTAAATGATATATATGCAGCCAATGATTCCAACTCCTCTGTAATTATAATGCTGTCTCTCATATTGACGCAAAATGTTTTGTTTAAAGGAAAATGGGAGGTTTCCACTTTGTGATTTGCTTTTGTTAGTTATCTAGAATTCTCTTGAGTATTGTCCAGCGTGGTTTCCTGTAGGCATCCTCCAGTGCACACATATTTAGCAGCCTCCACAAACACACATTTGGCTTTGACTTTAAAGAGTTAACACCCCCCCCCCCCTCTCCCTCTCTCTCTCAATCACTTAATCTCTTTTTTTTTTTTTTTTTTTTTTTTTTTTTTTTTCCCCCCCCAGTTTAACACAGCAGCACGGCAGCTTATTGAGCTGGACAAGGTGCTAGACGGTGGAGGTGACTTGGGTGAGGGGCCCTCCTCTGCCACGGGCCCCCAGGCCAACGGCCCACAGAAGGCTGCAAGCGAGAAGAAGAACAGTAAAAAACGTCACTCGTTTACCTCCCTGACCATGTCCCACAAGCCATGCCTGGCCCCGCCACCTCAGAGGCATTCCATGGAGATCAGTGGCCCAGTGCTCATCAGCTCCTCCAACCCCACGGCAGCAGCCCGCATTGGGGAGCTCAGCGGAGGACTGTCCTCTAGCGCCCCCTCCCAGGTGAGAGACGGAGGAGCAGAGGGGATAGAATGAAAATGACTGGATGACTTATGTGGCTTAGTCTTTCCAAAATAGGTAGCACATAGACCATTCTGGAGTCATCTGTAGGGCCTTAATGGCATTGATTGGGGTAGAGGGGGGATCTTCTTTTCAATGCTTACAAAATTTCACACATGACATGCCTACTTATGAATCAGTGCAACAAAACAAAAAGAACTTTTATTAAAAGCATAGCAGCAGATCCCCTGCACTGCTGTTGAAAGCACTATTTTAGTCAGTGTGATAGGTGCAAAAACAATGAAGTAGTAAATTTTTTTTCTTAAAGCACAGATGGGCTGGTTTTCAGTCGGGTTAAATGTGCATCCTGAAGAAAATAATTTACTTTTTACCCATCCACAGTTTTAGAATTTCCCACTCTGGAGAATGTTTTCCAAAAGCTTAGTTTGCAGCGACATTGTCAAGACAGGAGGCCAAAATCATGGAGGTAAAATTTAGCAAGGAAAACAGAAAAGTGTAGTTTAGCCATGCAGTTTAAACCATACAACACAGTTTAAACAATACCACTCAGCCCTTCTGCCAATATAGTAAAATAATTCATTTACAGATGACGCTTGCTTTTAGTATGCAACTACAGTGTCCAAGATCACATGCATTGTAGGGTTTAACTTTGGGTTGAACATTGGAGGGGTTGAACATTACCTGCTTGGGGGTCTGGGAGCATGCAGCCATGGGGAAAGACACTGAATTAGCTGTATACAGCCTTTGGAAGTAAGCAGTAATACCAAGGTATAATCTCACTTTTCCAATGTCCAAAAAAAGTATGTGCTGGGTTTGTTAGTGACAACTTCAGAAGATTTGTAGATGTTTTTACAAGTTAGAACTGCATACAAGCTCAGGACTTTTTACTTTAAACATCATATTTTTTTATAAAGTTATTGAGTTGTCCATATATGAACACCACATAATAGAAATGAAATTACCATTAATGAAAAAGACATACAGTTTGCCTCTAAGCACCTTTGCCTTGCTTAATGCCACTTCTCCCTGGATATATTTTCACACTCTGCCTTATGTGTTAAAAATATAATAATTTAAAGCTATCAGGTCTCAGCTTTTGATGGAGTGATGTGCTTAGTCAAAAGTCTACACAATTGTCTAGGCTACTGCACACCCATCACCTTTATTCCCAATTATCATTGTAGGTGTAACTCCTTTGCCCCCTCTGGAAATGACTCCTAACTCTAGGTCAAGAAACTCATGACTGCTGTGACTGCAGTGGATATGCTGCCACTGTTGATGCAGATAAACCTGAAAATGTTTGAAAGTCATCTTAACATGATCAAAAATGGTAAGATATCTTAAACAATGTGACCATGTCCATTAGCCATCAGAGTGTGGTCATCAATGAGGTATAGAATTTGAAGTAAACCTGCTTCCACAATACTTGTTGTTTATCATAATTTACTCTATGACCTCGAAAGAATATTGCATTGGAAAAATACACAGAATGTAAGAAGGGATTAAACTAGGGAAATGTGACTGCAGCCAATAAGAATCATGAGTGAAGATGAAGGCAGAGTCAAAAGGCCTGCTTCCATTCTTCAGCTACACTCACTGGCCACTTTATTAAAATTGCTTTATTAAAGTTGTTCAATTGCTTATTAACACAAATAGCAAATCAGCCAATCACATGGCCACAACTCGATGCATTTAGGCATGTAGAGGTGGTCAAGACAACTCGCTGAAGTGCAAACCGAGCATCAAAATGGAGAAGAAATTTAAGTGATTTAAGTGACTTTGAACGTGGTTTACAGAGAATGGTCCGAAAAAGAGAAAATATCCAGTGAGTGGCAGTTGTGTGGACGAAAATGCCTTGTTGATGTGAGAGGTCAGGGGAGAATGGGCAGACTGGTTTGAGATGATAGAAAGGCAACAGCAACTCAAATAAATAAACAAGATCTCTGAGGAACGTTTCCAACACCTTGTTGAAAGTATGCCACGAAGAATTAAGGCAGTTCTGAAGGCAAAAGGGGTCCAACCTTTTACTAGTATGGTGTAGCTAATAAAGTGGCTGGTGAGTGTATGATGTGCTTAACCATGCTGGTGTCTGTTCTGGCTGTCTTTTTGTTGTCTGCAGTTAAGCCACCCTAGATCCCCCAATTACACACTTGTCTCTTACTCATTCCACACAGTCCAGCAGGCTGTGTGTGTGTGTGTGTGTGTGTCAGAAATCAGGGATGCGTAACAGCACCCCCTCACCCCCCAAAACCTCTCCCAGAGGTAAGCACACCAACCACGGAACGACAGCCTCTCACAGCTGTTCCACTGTTTGCTTGGTGACGTGGAAATCAGGAAGCAAACCTGACATGCAGTGGAAGTCAAAATCTTGCTATAGGAAGCTTCTAGAACACTGGCGCTTTTCTACTTAGTGCTGATAAAAGGAGATGGTAGAAAACAAGAACAGGTCACCTCCACTGAAATGGAGAGTTTCTGACTGACATTTGTGGGTAGTTGTGTTGGCAGACCTGAAAAACCAGAATTAAACATTTGATGTGTTTTGAAGAGTTTTTAATTTGACAAGGACAATTCTTAGGGAGAGTCCCTCTCCTCTAAAGCCAATCCATTTAGATCC
>NC_051214.1:11781153-11893653 GCF_015220715.1 Pygocentrus nattereri | reverse complement strand
CTCCTCTTCTTATTGTGTGGGAACTTATTTTCTTTAGGACTCATAATTTTTAAGGTCTTCTAAACATTTTAACATTACTTTTTGTAAATACTGTGTAATTCACTTCCTTTTAGCATTGCTGGTGTACTGGGTAAGAATTTCTAAGATGCAGCTTCCAAAGATTTTATTAGGCTATAAATAAGACCCATCATTAGCTTTGGTTTCTGCTTTGCTCCAAATGAGGTAGTGTGATGCTGTTCTAATGATAGTGTCTTGAAGCATCTGTGTGTGGAAGTGAAGATTTAATTTCTGTGTTGTCTTGTGCTGGCTGCACTACTGTGTTTCAGCTCACGTGAGCCCACCTTTATGTAGCTTCCCATAGACAGACCATAATTAGCTCCACTAGGCCTCTCCAGTAACTCCAGTGGGGCAGGCATTAGAACGTCATGTAGCTTCAGTGCTGCAAAAGATATGTTCTCATTGGTTGTGACATTTTCAGGTCACCTCTGTTCGTTATGTTGAGTTGCTGAGGTGGATTGTTTTCACTTGGGGGGGTTGGACTGGGTGTGTGTGGGTGGAGGGGTGTGGGTGGGTGTGGGTGTTATACGCGTTGCCAAACTGACGTGCTGGCAAAAATGAGTGAAGACAGATATGTCTCTTGAGTTCTGTTCTTCATAACGGGGTTGGGGTCTAGTTGTTTATTTTCCTAGTTTAGTATGAGTTTCTTACCCCAGGCTCTTCAAAAACACTGTGCCGTATATATTAAATCTTGCTGATTGTCTCCTTTGTTATGCCTCATGTGTCTGATTGGTTAATCATAATTAGTGTCTCATCTCTGTTTCTGATAGGTTCACATTTGCACGACAGGGCTCATCGTCACGCCCCCACCAAGTAGCCCTGTAACTACGGCGACAGTCTTCACCTTTCCCCCAGAGACGAGCTACGCCTCAATCCCAGTGGTCAGTCTAATTAAAGCATTTAACTTGGTTAACTGCCTTATATTTTTCAGTTTGCTGAGCAGGGTTGCTGATGTAAGATGAGAGGTCCGCACTTTCATGAAGTTGAAGCCTGAACGCGATTCATACCTGTAACTTTTAGACTCAACCCAATAGGTGCGGGTATTTATAGAAAAATAGTATATCACAATATTTAAAGACATTTTCATGATACAATAATCTTCACAATCTTTTGATACACAGACAAAATGTGCAAGTAGTGCCACATTTAAAAACTGCTGTCCATAACTCTGAATACAGTAGTTTTATTCAGCATTTCACATACTGCACTGCACAAAATTTGTCCACAAATTGATCTGTTCTTTATGTACTAATGATATTGGCAATAGTCAGAAATCAGAAATGCTTGTTTTATGAGAATGTCATGCATCACTCTAGTGATAAAATATTTCTCAACACTTCGATCCTACCAGGCCTGACTAGTACTGCTAAAATTGAAACTCAACCTAAACATGCTTGCACAGTTTTAAAGTGTTTCGCTTTAAGTGCTTGAGTTAAACGGAAAGTGTCATGCTGGTGTAAACTGGTATTTTACACCTCTGTAATATGCAAATGTTCATATATATATCATATAATCATATATCAATAACCTGACAAAGAATACTATCTGCTCTAATCTGATCAGCTGTTAGTTAAACTTGGTTTAACTGATTTACATTTCTCAGTGTGTTCAAGCATGTTTACTGATGTAGAATGAGAGGTGTGCATGGGCATGAAAGTGCAGAAGTTGCTCTTGCTACTGCAGAAATGCTGAGCACGCTTTGTGCGAGCTTAACAAGTAAGGTGAAAATTCCACCCTGACCTTTTCATCAACCCAGAACATCCCTGACATAGACAACCATAGTTTTGTTCCTTTATCAACTTTTCAAAATTCCAAACGGAGACAGAAAGGGAGAGAGAGAGGGAGACAGAAAGGGAGAGAGAGACGGGGACAGAAAGGGAGAGAGAGAGAGACGGGGACAGAAAGGGAGAGAGAGAGAGACGGGGACAGAAAGGGAGAGAGAGAGAGAGACGGGGACAGAAAGGGAGAGAGAGAGAGAGACGGGGACAGAAAGGGAGAGAGAGAGAGACGGGGACAGAAAGGGAGAGAGAGAGAGACGGGGACAGAAAGGGAGAGAGAGAGAGACGGGGACAGACAGACTGAAAGACAGAGACTGAAAGACAGATCGAGACAGACTGAAAGAGAGCAACCGAGACAGACTGAAAGAGAGACAGACACAATGAGAGAGACAGACAGAAGGAGAGAGAGACAGACACAGACAGAAAGAGAGAGAGTCAGGAAGACAGAGATAGACAGAACTGAGACTGAAAGAGAGACAGAACTGAGACTGAAAGAGAGAGAAAGAGAGGGAGACAGACAGGCACAGACAGAAAGAGACAGACATACAGACAGACACAAAAAGAGAGAGAGAGAGAGACAGACCCAGAGAGAGAGAGAGACAGACCGACCCAAAGAGAGAGACAGACCCAGAGAGAGAGAGAGAGACATACAGACAGACCCAAAAAGAGAGAGATAGACAGACCGAAAGGGAGAGAGACAGAGAGAGACAGACAGACAGACCGACCGACACAAAAAGAGAGACAGACAGAGAAAGAGAGATAGAACACACAGAAGAAATCAAATTAATTAAATTAATGATGGCATTTCACTTAATATAAAGACAGTTGTACCACAAAGAAATCACTCATTAGAAAACAAACCTAAGCTTGACTCATGTCTGATGTATGTGTCAAGTTGGTACAAACCTTGATGATGTGTTGGGCCATGTTGGGCAGCAGACCTCTACATATGATTGGTTTTTGCCGTCAGCATGTCAGTATATACCGTTGCATTCATGACACAAGGCTGATCTTAAAATAATAAACTGACATACTTAATAAATAAGGGCCTTTATATGTGTTTCTGTATAATTTGAGAAAAAATTTGTCAAACTAATTAGAGAAACTTAAGCCTGTAATGCTGATTAAAATTCTGCCTTATTAATTTTCTCCACTGGTTCCAAACTTTTTCTCCTGGACCTTAGGCAGCCTTATCTGCATGTGAATTTTGTGTGTATGATCACAAAACCTTGGGCTCAGTAGTTCAAGGGGGAGTTCTACATGATGTTTTGCTCAAATGATTTCTCTTGCTTGTGGGCAAACTAATCATCTCTGCTCAAGCGCCAGCAGTGAACCGAAGCGCATGTGTACACACACACACACACACACACACACACACAGAGCAGCTGAAATGGGAAGAGGGCAGTAGTGTGCGGGCAGAAGAGTGCCATCTGATAGTAAGCCCCCTCTCCCTTCTTAGTGAAAATGACTGCTCCGGTGGCCTCAAGGGTGTCTCTCAATGATGCATGTGTCTGCAAAGGCATGTAGGTATTGTGTGTTTGTTTTGTGTTTGGCTTTGTTTTTAGGTGCACTGTCTGGTGGTAGATTTAAAATAAAATTTAGACCTGGAATTACATGTTTGAACAAGATGCCCCTGTGTTTATATTTGTTTAATATTAAGGTAATTCTTACAAAGGATACACATGCTTATCAGCAAGTTTGCAAGTTAATTTGCTGTAGTGCCAAAACAGGATAAATCATTTTTAATCAATAGTCAATAATGTCTATGGCAACTACATTAAAGAAGGTGGATATATACGAGCACAGTATATTAGGGAGAGAAAAAAAAAAAGAGTATAAACAGCAAGTTTTAACCAGGGAGACAACAAAAAACCCTAAATAATTAAAACGTTGATTATTTGTTGGATTGACAGTATAGGCTGAGACCACTCCTTCTTTACCATGTCAATATGCAGTCTCGTCATTCCTGGCTTGTTTTTTGGGGTTTAAAGCAGTTGTTTTTTAAAAGGTGTCTGGAAGGTATCTGATTGTCATGATATTTCATTGAATAATACATTTTTTTTATTTTCTGTCTGACTTGTACGGCTGAGTCACTGAGTGCATTTTTCTGAGAACTGTTACTTTATTAGATCTAAGTGATCTGTCTTGGGAAATAAACACTTCAGTTTTTTACTTGTTTTTATTTATACATTTTTTGGTTGTTTTTCAGGACGCTCTTCCTCCTCCTCCACCTCCTCCTCCACAGTCTTCTGCTGTAGGCGCTGCCTCCTCGTTGGCTGTTGGCCAAAGGCCTTCCCCCACAGCAAGTGAGCAGAGCAGCCGACAGAGACCGACAGTGTGAGTGTAATAACGGCGCAGAGAGCAAATGGCTGTGAATGTCTGGTCATTTTGACTGCTCAATGTATGATTGTGCATATTTCTGTTCAGTGTGTGCCTGTGAGTTCACCTCTGGTTGACCTCCCTGCTGTTACTAAGTGGCAGCTGAGCATGACTGAGTACAGGTTAGAGGTCAGACCCTGAGGGAAATGTTGCTGTCTCTGGAGTTTTGGTACCAAGTCTGGCCCCTGACCTTTTACTTTCCCTATCAAAACTCTCACTAGACCAAACACACATGGTTATTATTAGACACACCTGTATGCCTGTCACAGTGTGTGAGACTGAGCGTGTTTTTAAAACAAGAGCAAGTATTTGTAACATAAATGTCCCCACAACTGATTTTCACTGTCACTTTTGTTGTCACTTTGCTAGCATATAACAAAAGGGTGACTACATAGGGATGCACCAGTCATGACTTATTAGCCTTTTTGCATGTGTAGTACTTAAAATTAGCCAAAGTTGCTATTTAAATAGCATTATTTGTTCTTTAATCCGCCAAACTGGTCAAAAAAAATCAGTTGCCTATTTAAATAGCATGAATTAAATGAAATGTTACATCAAATAATATTTAAGCAAATAAACTGATACATTGAAAGCAAGAGTAACCGGGCTATTTAGGAAAGATGTTTAGTTTCCTACTAGATATAGCATTATCCTTCACTTTTCAGGCTTTTGAAGTTCTGTAATGTTTAAAAATGTTATCTTTTTTCTCTTGCCTCTCAGGTATGTAGCGATGTTCCCATACACACCTCGTAAGGAAGATGAGCTGGAGCTGAGGAAAGGCGAGATGTTCCTGGTGTTGGAGCGCTGTCAGGATGGCTGGTTTAAAGGAACATCTATGCACACTGGCAAGATCGGAGTGTTTCCTGGCAACTATATGAGTCCTATCAGCAGGTACAGCAGACACCTGCATCCACACATGTCCAAGGCAAGATACACTATATTGCCAAAAGTATTCGCTCGTCTGCCTTCACACACATATGAACTTGAGTGACATCCCGTTCTTAATCCATAGGGTTTAATAAGATGTCGCGCCCACCCTTTACAGCAGATAACATAACAGATTCAACTTTTCTGGGGAGGCTTTCCATAAGGTTTTAGGAAAGTGTTTATGGGAATTTTTGACCTTTGCTGTCGTTCCCAATCGCTTCCACTTTGTAATAATAGCACTGACAGTTGACTCTGGAATATTTAGTATGAGGAAATTTCACGACTGGACTTCGAGACCTATCACGGTACCACGCTGGAATTCACTAAGTTCTTGAGAGCTAATGTTTATAGAAGCAGTCTGTAGACCTAGGTGCTTGGTTTTATACACCTGTGGCCATGGAAGTGATTGGAACACCTGAATTCAATGATTTGGATGGGTGAGTGAATACTTTTGGAGATATAGTGTTTTCCAACAAACACACACCCCTGTTTTAACACACAAAGTAAATTCACAATGACGCATCTTTTGAGTTGTTGTATTGGTCCTGCATGATTCTAGTAGTAGTTCCACTGCACAGTGTGCCTCTTTAAGAACATGGCCATTCCTTTATTCAAGGCCACAAACACACCCTATTTATTAAATGTGTATTAAGCAAGCTAGTCTGTCTCAAATAATGTTTGTTGCTTTGTTATTTCAAATATGTTTACTTGTTTTTTTCTAGGACGGCAGCCAGCAACAATCAGCCCAAAGTGCCCCTAACACTGTGCTCACAGGCTGGGCGCAGCATCACCATCATTAGCCCCTCCTCTGCCCATCTTGGAGCTGGTCTGGGTGGCATAGATCCCAATAAGCCCCTCTCAGTTTGTACAGGTCCTGCTCCTTCTAGCCCACTGCCGGCTGCCGTAGTGACAGCTGCTCACGTGCCTCCTGGTCAGCACCCCAAAGTGCTGATGCATGTGACATCACAGATGACGGTCAATCAGGCTCGCAATGCTGTTAGGACAGGTGAGACACATATGCACATCTCCCAATTGTGATGCTAGTGCAAACATTTCCATATTGAGTGGTGACAGAATCAAAGGTAAAGTTGCATATACATCGTCATCATTTTAATATTATGTAGATCAGTGCTCACCAACTCTCCTCCTGGAGGTATACTTTTGTGACTAGTTTTGTTTCAACCTGCTTCTTACACCAAACCCCCCCAAATCACTACTGCTACTGATCCAGCTGATCAGGAAGTTCTGAAGAAATTCATTACCTAGAGCATGTGTGGTAGATTTGGGTGAAACCATCCTCTGTAGGAAGGTAGATCTCCAGTTCTGGAACTGGTGACCACTGATGTAGATGATTCAATAAAATGCCAAAGGTTATTTGTTTTTCTATAATGTAATTCTTCTGAAGTTCACTATTGGTGTTCTCAGTTTTCCAGATTTTAAAATTCTGTCCTTCTTTCTTTTACTCCCCCCTCTCTTAAGGAGTCTGTCACAGTCAGGATCGTCCAACTGCGGCTGTAACACCCATCCAGTCCCAGAATGCTACGGCTTTTCCGTCTCACCTGGCGGTGTGCCCGCAGCCATCACTTGGTCCTGGTTCTGCTTCTGGCTCCACTTCTAGCCCTGCCTCAAACAGAATAGGTGTGGCTATGGGCTGTGCTGCTGCTTCCCTCACCCCACCCAATGTCAGTGCTGCTTCTCTGGAAGTCGATGCCATGAGGCCCACCATGGTGGCGCTTCCGGTTGGTTCTGGTAACACCAAGCCCCTCGGTGCCACGGCAACAAATCAGGCTGCTGCTTGTAGGCTGGATAAGGACTGCAAGGTGAGGCGATGAAGTTTCAACCAAAAGTGCTAAAACCCTGCATGTATGGCTAATAAGGGCATAGAAGTGATCATGCTTACTGGAGACAGCTTTTGTTCATTGCTAGGAACAAACAGTATTTAAAATTAATATTATAGTGCATGAGTGTGCTGCTCCTGTGCAGTATTTTTCAAGCATAGTTTAATTTCCCTGCTCAAACACACTTAATGGGTAAAAAGCTCATTGTCAGGGTGAGGGGTCCCACCAACCAATCATCATACCCCAATAAACCCACTATTTTATGGTTTGCTGTAAATGTGTGGCTCTCCTGTTATCCTCTCTTGAACCTGTGGCTGTTTTAGACCAATCTTTTGTACAGTACATTTCTTGCCCAATATTCTGGACACCCTACTTAACAGTACGGAACATTTGCTGACCCAGACCTCATGACAGTGTTAAAATGCCGAACAGAACACTTGGGAATATAACATGAGCGACTCCCAGTAAAGTTAAGCCCTCGTATGTTGTCCTTTCCTGTTTTATCATTCTTTGGCATCCTGGATTTTTGTCTCTGGGACGAAATGTTCCAAGGTTGGCTAAGTATCTCAGCCTTCAGAGCGTTATCCAGGACCCTCCTCCAAGATTGGCCAAGTATCTCAGCCTTGAAAGCGTTATCCAGGAGCCTCCTCCAAGTTAGTAATTTCCCAGGCTGGTACCTTTCGTACTGTCCATGTAATTCACTTGGCAGTCTCCATTTGATTTTTATTTTTTGCCTTGGGACCAGAGATGTCTGCATAACTCACATTTTTCATCTGGCTGAACTTCCCCGGGAATGCTCTTTGCATTTATATAGATTGGAGAATACGAAGTGGGCGGTCTGACTGGACTTTCCTGCTGTCGGCCCCAGCAGGTGGTTTTAAAGAGTTCTAGACAGGTCACCCACACACATTTATCCTGAGTAATTCACACACAGAGGCGAGTCTTCTGTCTGCTCAGCATAGCTCTGGGAATTAAGTTAGAAGAGAGGATGGGCAGTTGTGTGGAAACCAAATGTGTCTGCAACTTTAAAGAGAAGGATCGGCATGTGAGACTTGGCACCAATATGCCACTTTTTTTTGACCAAATTATGTTTTCTCCACTTAGAATATATATAGATGTGTTGTACGAGCATGCGCTTCTTCAGAACATGCTTTCATTTGTCAGCATTTGCCTCTATTTGTTTATGGAAATGTAAAATTGGTTCTCTTGTTTTGTGTAGAGGGAGAAGAAAGGTCTGTTGAAACTGCTGTCTAACAAAAAGAAGCTCCGCCCCTCTCCTCCATCCTCACCGACGTTGGAGGCGGAGCAGGCTGCTGCTGCTGAAATGACACAGGGTGCCATGGGGGCTGAAATGCTCCTCCCTACTTCTGCAGCAGTGGGAAACCAAGCTAGAACTGGGTCCTGTCCAGTGGAGTCTGAGATGTCTGTACCGTGTTCGTCATCCTCGTCTTCAAACACTGACGCAGCACACCGCAGAAGTGGCTCCCAGGATAGCCCTGCCCCCATTGCACCGCCACCACGGCAACCATGCTCCTCCCTCCTCTCCATGCAGCATGACGGCAGGCCAATAGTATGCGAGAGGTACGGTAGCACCAACCTAGTACTCTTGAGTAGGAAGTGGAAAAGGATAAATGATAGATTACTTGATGTAGCACTGCCAAGTAACTCATTCAAATATGGAAGACCAACAGTAGAAACTTATGATTATATCAACAGTTACAAGTCCTCATTTGGGGTAAAAACTATGGTTAGCATGTTGAAAGAATCTACACTGCCCAAATCTAATCACAATATAATTATTCCATATTATTATTAGTGTTTTCTGTTTCCTAGTTTTATGCTTACTATTAAGCCCCCATCTCACAGATCACATCAGGGGCACTGATTGAGCAGTGACTGGCTGCTTTGTTCCAATACATGTAAATGGCTAGACCCCCTTCCCAGTCTACACAATGCTACCCAGGGTACTGAGACAGAAATTGTTCAGTACTCATGTTTTTGCTGCTAACAGACTATTTAAAAAAAGCTTTATTTTGATAATTATTTAACAAATCAGTCCAGTTTACTCTCATACATACACACATGGACAAAATTGTCTGGTAACCTTCCGTTAAAGAAAGAAAAAAAAACTGTAATGGTCACTGAAACAGCTGCTGGCCAGTGACTGCAGACTGACTGATTACAAGTTTGAAGACACCTGTGGTGCTAATTACGGGACACACTTTAGTTTAACATGTCCCTATGGTCAGATTATTTTCAGTCTTTTCTAGGGTACCATCATTTTAGTCCAGGCCAGTTTCATTAGTATTCATTATTATTCTGTTGAACCACAATTCAAAAGCTATGTTGATTTTCATTACTTGATTTTCAGTACATTTTTATTTATTATTACTTTTATCAGTATTTCAGTGTCCATTGTGGGTTTTTCTTTCTTTAACAGAATGGTACCAAAAATTTTGTCCAAGTGTGTACATCCACAATCTAACTCCATTCAGTAGGCCAAGCTGCAGATGCTTAATTACAGTTGTTAACCCCAAAAACATTTGTGTTTATCTCATCTTGTGCAGATATCGAGTGGTGGTGTCATACCCTCCACAGAGCGAGGCTGAGCTGGAGCTGAAGGAGGGAGACATTGTGTTTGTGCATAAGAAACGAGAGGACGGCTGGTTCAAAGGAACGCTCCAGAGGAACGGTCGAACAGGCCTCTTTCCCGGCAGCTTCGTTGACAGCATCTGACTTTGTGAAAACATGCTTGCCGTAAAGCAACACGGTTCCACCAAACTCATATCAGGTTAACAGCTGTGGCTGTTTTGCACTGCTGCCTAGAAAGCAGCTGACAAACGAGCGATTGACAGAACAGAAAAGGTTACTGCATCTGACAACATATCCGTGAGTTGATCTAAGAGCAAGTCGACCCTGGAGGTCTTACATCCTGGGCCGCCACAGAACCTTGGAGCTGAACATAGACTTGCAGCTTACACAGAGACCCTCTAAACTGACCCCTAGGTGGGCCAATCAGCACATACTCAAGCACATATAGAAAACCTTTTATCCGGCGCAGACAACATGATGGAGCTGGCTTAGCCTTTAGAGCCTTTAGCACCCAATTCAGAGAATAGTAGAGCTAGTCATGTGATGATTTGTTAATTTATGTATCTGTAACGTTTCAAAAAGGTTTAAATGTGTGCCTTGTACTGTCTCTCACTTTATTGTATATAAGCAAACAAAGCTGATATATGAGTCGCAAAACAGTATGAACTGAGCTAGGCTGGAAAATATGAATTTAACTTATTTTTTTTATTTAGTTTGGGTTGTATGTTATTGATGGATGACTGATGTGGGTGGAGCTATGTGAACTCAAGCAATGATTGATTGGATGTCCCAGATGCGTGTCACTGATGCACTGCTTGGCCATTGTAAGAGGCTGCTTGATGTCATCACTGTTCCCTCCTTGGTTCAACAATATGGCCCAGTTAAACTACTGTTGAGCATCTTAATTTTAGAGTTAGATATGACTTCCCAGTTTACTACTGATTTAAGAGTGCTTATTAGAAACAGTACACCTACACCAATATTTTATGTTATTACTGAAGGTATGTGCTCAGCATATCTGGTTTAGATTTGATCATTTTATTGGCACATATATATGCGAAACAGGACAAATTATGAGAAATTGTGTTGTATTGAGTGGGATTAACAAAACCATTCACTGGCTGCAGTTTGGCTCATTGGGTTGTCTGTTGGATTGTGGCTGAGGTTCTTGGAGAACAGAGGTAGCAGCTCCTACATGATGACTGATTGTAGTGTGTATGACTCTACGGCGCCAGGTGTGCATTTTAGCAGGCACATTTTAATGATTCTGCTGTAGTTCATTTTTATTCAGTAAGGGGTTTTAGGGATAGTAGGGTTAATATTTCTAGTTGTTCGGTATGTAAAGACAATATGTTCTTTAGAAAGCATCTGAGTGGTGGTGGCATAAATGTATCGCTCAAAGTTGTACTAATGGAATTCCTGTATTGTTCTGAAAGTAGCTGCTGCCTCCCTTTTGTTTATTATATGAGAGTCATCTCACTGACAGCTGAACATGATAGCCGTGAGAGCACACAGGTTTCAAACCCTGGTACTGTACATTGACATTTATGCTTGTAATCACACATTTTACTTGTGACAAGTTGTGTTCTGCAATCTGCTTTTAAGGTCTGTTTTAATACATTGTACTAGACCCAACATAATGGTGCATTTGACTTTCAAACCTCTCATTTTTGAGCATCTCCAGACAAAATCTGAAGTCTGAAATACTAGTTTGTCCTAAGCATGTGCATAAGAGAAAGCAGAGGCGAACTGTGTAATGTCATAATTTCATTGTGTGATTGCACAGAGGTGGGAGAGGCCATTAGACTGGTTGCTATGTGTAGTAATGAACATTTATTAGCGATTCCAAAATGGGGCTGGTTCAGTGTCATAGCATTCATGTCATACATTGTTGTTTGAAAGAACAGGACATAAGATTTGAACATAGTGTTTTGTTGTAGGCGAGTTGGAGTCCGAGTTTTGTTGTTGGATTTGAAAAGCACAAGAGGTTCAGTGTTACCTATTCCTGTTCAGACGCGACTGAATACATTTCACAGTTGTATGTTTCCTCCCTTTCCATTTTAATATCTAATGACTGATGGATTTTAAGACTGACGGAATGTTTGTTGACCAGGTCATCCTTTTAAAGAGGACTAAATAATGCCGGTGGCCTGTTTTTTGGCTGTTTTTATTAGCCTTTTTTGCAACCCCGAAGCGCACACTGTGTGGGCTTAATGGAAATATGAAACACACTAGGACTTGCTGTTCCTGTCAAAGTCACAGTATAAGTAACATTGTTACCTCATTAGGGGCCAAAGTGACTTTTTAAATTCTTAAATGAAAAATCATCATAATTGATACAGTGCTACATTGAACCTAAGAGGAAATCATTTAGAATTATCCTACTGTATTCTTGTGTGAGAGCGGCAGCAGCATTCAAATACAGCACAAGGGCGCTAACCTGCCATGTTTTTTTTTTTGTTTTTTTTAAATATCATAAAATCGCAACATAGTTAATAACAATAATAATACACTTATGTATCCCTAACTTCAAATGTACAAGTCTAATGTTTTAGCTGTTTAGTGTTGTGGCAGAAATTGGAAAGTCTTACAAATCCTCTGACCAAAACAGTCTCTAAAGAATTTGTCCATTCTTTTGCCTCTGGAAACACTCCATTTGTCTAATCTGCAGTCTTAGGCCTTTGTCTTGTAAAACTGCAGAATTATTATATTATATTATATTATAAAACTGCAGAATATTGTATTGATCAAACAGTTCTTTAGGGCTGTATGAAAAAAGCGATGATAACACTGTTTACAAGCATTTGTGAGTGGGAGAGTGTATTGGGGACCCTCATGAGCTAGTTAGCAGGCTAAGTTTCTGCCTAATATGAGATTGGAAGGCTGGAAGAGGTTGTACACGTGGTAAAAAAACACTGATCACTCCTAGGGGAAACTCAAGTGCCTGTGCTGTGTTGAGTTCACCCTTGGTCTTCTTGGCGTTCTTTTTGTGCACATAGTGCATTTTTATCTGTTTTTCTCTGTGGCGTAGTTGTGTTAATGCTGCGTGTGAACGCGCAGTGCTCCAAAACTCTCGTTCATTAGTAAATCACATGTGCCAATACAAATCTTTCAGACATGGATGCTAACTACTTCCCTCACACATCTCCATTCTGCAGTCTCACGGTCAGTGGTGTGTAACTTCCACCCAGGCCTTAATTAACTGCAGTGGATTGTCACAATATCTTTTTTTATAAATAATTTGTCTAAGCACGTCCCACGACTGACCAAACTGCTCTGAAGGAATGCCAGCATATTCACTGTACTGTCATACCTTGTTGGAGAGCGTTAGTTCTAAAGCTGATTTAGTTGGACATACTCTGTTTGCCAAGGTGACTTACTTGATTTTATTTTTCCATATTTTTTTTTTCTTTGTATTGAAGTAGATGGTAATTGTATGTCTGGTAAAGGAAGTTGGTATCCACATATTTAACACTAAAACATTGGAAGAAATACCCCTTTTTGTAATGTGCATAACAGTAATAAAATATACTGGTTTCCAAGTGTTGCTGTTCAGGGCTGCTTTTTTTGGTGCTGCACGCAAGTTTTTCTGATAGGAACAGAATGAGTTATCTTAAGCTTTGAAAGAGTTCACAGTCTACAGCTGTCACTGTAGCTTATGTTTTGTCAGTTTGGTGTAACTGGATATGTTTAAAAAATAAAAATGTCTGCACTTAACAGAGGTGTATTTCAGAAAGCAGTGAGCTGGATAACTGAAGGGGTCTACATCATTTCAACAGACCAGTAGAAATGCTCTGAAAATACTTTGAATAAAATCTCTACCTTAACTTTCAATGCAAGTTAAAGCCTTCTGTAAAGTTGTTTTTTTCTGTTGGTCTCTAGTTTATCATGTCTGCTTCCATTTGAAAACCTGTAGTCACCCAGTCTTTTGCAGATAAGACTGAAGAACCCTAACTCAAGACTTCTAGAAGATCTTGGATCTATAAGCAATAGCTCAAGGAAGGTGCTATGTTACAACTAAATATAAAATGGGTTCTGCTTCTCACTAATTATTTAACATTGAAGCTCATGCATGTTTCATTCTTTTATCATTGAATGCTATTGATGCTTGTTGATAAAATGAACAGTAATACTGTGTAAACATGGACTGAAAAATTAGGATCACTAAACATCTGGTGGGTCTTGGAACAAACAATACCTCTGTGTGGGTCCTGGCATGAGCTTGTTTGGGAACTCCTGAGATAACTGATTGAATACCAATAATAGGAAATCTGAAAGACAAAAACAAAAACTTATGCATTATGCATAGTGCCCCCTAACTGTGTATGTGTTTGAGAGGCGCTATTCAGTATTCAGAAATGGATCTACTAGTGTTATTCACAAACTCAGCTGAATGAGGCATAAGGGATCCGTTTTTTGAGAATATACCTGGTAGCTATTCAGGGTGGATTTTAAGCTGTTTGAATACCTTATGGACTGTATGTACCTCAGTTGAGTTCTCATAATGCAGCCACATGTTTTAAGGAACTAGTGAACTGCAAGAATTTAAGCTCTCCTGGAAACATGGCTGGTGAAAAGACTCCCATTCAACCTTTCATGTGAATAAAACAAACATTTATTTAAAGGGAAGGGAAACTCATTCATTCAATCATTCATTCTCCAAGCCGCTTCTCCCTCAGGGTCGCGGGGGTGCTTGAGCCTATCCCAGCAGTCGTTGGGCGGAAGGCATGAGATGGGAAACTGAAAGGTCTGGTTCGCAGTCTCCGCTCTAATTCATCCCAAAGGTGCTCTATTGGGTTGAACTCAGGACTCTGTGCAGGCCAGTCAAGCTCTTCCACACCAAACTCGCTCATCTATGTCTTTATGGACCTTGCTTTATGCACTGATGCGCGGTCATGTTGGAACAGGAAGGTTCCATCCCCAAACTGTTCCCACAAAGTTGGGAGCATTAAATTGTTCAAAATCTCTTGGTCTGCTGAAGCAATAAGAGTTCCTTTCACTGGAACTAAGGGGCCGAGCCCAACTCTTGAAAAACAGCCCAACGCCATAATCCCCCCTCCACCAAACTTTACATTTGGCACAATGCAGTCAGACTAGTACTGTTCTCCTGGCAACCGTCAAACCCAGACTCATCCATCATTTTGCCAGAAGTGTGATTCATCACTCCACAGAACACGTCTCCACTGCTCTAGAGTCCAGTGGTGGTGCTTTACACCACAGCATTCCATGCTTTGCATTGCACCTGGTGATGTAAGGCTTGGATGCAGCTGCTCGGCCATGGAAACCCATTCCATGAAGCTCTTTATGCTGTTCTTGAGCTACTCTGAATTCAATGATTTTGATAGGTGAGTGAATACTTTTGGCAATACAGTCTATGAAAACATTATTAAAATTTCAAAACTGAGCTGCCAAAATAGCTGGTCATTGTTTTTTGTGATGTCGTGGAAAAATAATGCTTTTCCATATGTCCATATATTTGGCCTACAGCACATTAGCCCTGCCCCTTTGCACTGAAGTTCTAAGGAATGTTTCAACCTAGACTGTGGTTTGAATGAGAGACACAAAACATGACAGCCAGTCAGAACAGAGCTCATTTACAGTCTTAACAAAATCAAAAACAACTGTTTTAATCCAAAGGGATAAAAATGGGACTGTAAAAAATTAATTGTGACTTGTTTTTATAGATAAAACCACACAAACATCATAAATGGCACTCAGGGATAAAACTAAATAACAGAAAATGGAATATGGGCCCTTTTAATAAAAATATGAGGAGATTTCAGTTTTCCACTATATGGAACTTTTATTTCAGAGACTACTGCCTGGGGCACAGTAATAATAGTCTCCTTCAATCCTTCAATATTATGCAACTGCATTTAACTCCATATAAATGAGGCATCCGTCTGGTTAATGAAACTGTCTGTAATGATGCAGAATGGGGCTCAGAGAGAGCGAAAGAGAGAAAGTGTATATGTGCATGTGGGACAGTCAGGGGAGCGGCAGCCGTGCAGGCCAGTGTCATTAGTTCATGGAGGTGTGAAGGGGGAAAATTGGGTCCTGATGTTCTGACACAAGGGCAGAATACAAATGAGCTTTAGCGGCTGTCTGCACTCACTCACACGTGGACAAGCATTTGAGCTGAGGCTGTGCACTGTACTTAAAGGTCGCGCTCCAGCTTGCACAGTGTTTTAAGAGACAGGCTTCTGGCTACTTCAAAGTGCACTCACTGCTGACACAGACAAGGAAAAGCACTGACAATTGAACGGGATGCTCTGGGGCAGCTGTGCATGAGCCTCGCCCAATACCAAGCATTGGCTGAAGGCTTAACAAGCCCTTGTGCCATCAATGTTGAATTGGAGTGATGTTTAAGGTTTAGATGTAATTATCCAACACCAGCACTAATGCTCTTGTGGCTGAATGCAATCCAGTCCTCACAGCAATGATCCAACATCTAGTGTAAAGTCAAATCTCATTGCAGATAACTTGACAAAAACTGATTTTTTTTTTTTTTTTAAATATTGAATCAAAAATCTTAAAATACCTTTTGATCCTTTTGATGAATACTTTGTAACATACAATGTGGATTTATTATTTACTGTTGTATACAAAGTAACAAAAACTTAATCTGGCGAGTGATTAAAAACTTTTGAACTGTGGTTCATGTTACAGTAGTGTGGGCTGTGATCGCTCTTTCTGACAAAAAGGAGGAACTACTCATTATAATAGGAGGCCACATACGTTTATTGCAAAATAGCCAAACTAGCTAACCAGCTAACGTAAACACACATTTTTTGTTTGTTTATGGATTGTTGACAGTTAAAACTGCAGTAAAAAAAATATTAGGTGTTCAGACCTTAGATATTTAGATACAATATGTCATGATCTATTTAAACCCATCATTAATTGAGACATGTACAATGTCACAGGGTACTTTGGTCCGGGGTGGGGGGGTGGCTGCCCTAAACTATAACCCCTACCTTTGAACAAATTTAATAACCAAGTTTTTTAAAGGGAAGTTGAAAGATTTAGATTTATCATGAGTTTAATTCATTTTCTTTATATTAAAACAAAGCTTTTATTTAAAAAATGCTGGCTCAAATTTCATGTAAAAACCACAGAGTTTTTGTCTATGAGCTTTTGTCAGAGCTTTTGTGTCACTACTAGAACAATGTTTAATTATTTGTTTTCACATAATAAACATCATTATGATATAGCGTCCCTCAAAGCAAAGGATTTTAGTTTTAAACCCCTAGTATTTAGTAAGTAAATAAATAAATAAATAAATTATATAGTATATCAAAATGATGACGGTGCTGATTAATGACATCTCAACATGTTAAATAAATGTCAAAATTGCCTTTTTTTTCATAAACAGTGACAATAAATGCTAAAAACTATTTTACCATATCTTTCGGTCTCATGGAAATAAGTCACTTCTGGGAGACTGAGTGAATATTTCAAGAAAACAAGTCATTATTTTGAGAAAATAATTGATACCAGATATTTGAAGCAAATTGCTCGTTATTTTTAAAGAGAGAGAGAGAGAGAGAGAGAGAGAGAGAGAGAGAGAGAGGGAGGGAAAGAATGTGTGCATTTGTTACAGTGAGAGAGAGAGACAGGGAGAGACAGGGTGAGAAGGAGAAAGAGAGAGAGAGAGAGAGAGACTGAGACTCTGACTCTGTCACTGTCTTCTTTACAGGTGCTGCATGATGTGAAGGGAAGACTGAAAGACTGCAGGACGGAATGGGAGCGAATTTACGACCAGCAGAAAACAGTCCGTGTTTGAGTGGCTCTTTTCAGTCGTGCGGAGCTGATGATCGTGTCTCTCAGTGAACTGAGAGAAAAACAATAGTGATAATAACGATAATGATGATAATGACGATAATAGCCACAGCTGTTTTGACCAGCTCTGGTCATGCTCGGTGCGTGGTCGTCGCTGTCCACTTCTGTTTTTGTTTCCTTTTTCTGCTGTGGGGTCTGATGCTTTCTGCAGCTCTGCGCGGTTTTACTTCAGTGTTTTCTTGGCAGGTATCGGGGGGATCAGTCGTGATGTTTATTGTGAGGTGCAGTCACGCAGCCCCTGTTGTTGCTATCAGAGCAGCACTTAACAGTAGACTGAGGATGTTAAATATATCTCATTATCTCTTTTAATAAATAAAAAATGTCCCTATTTCACTCAAGTGTTCTGTTTTTCAAGCGTTGTAAGTGCTTTTAAAGTAAGCTCAGAGCCGGTTTAAGGGGAGTAGGCCACGTCTTATTTCTCCGGTTATATAAAAAATAGACAGTTAAACACCAGAGGGCGCCGGGGAGCGAGTCCTCAGTGAACGAGGGTCTTACTTTTAGCAATTTGTGTGGAACTTATCCTTAATGTTGGACAGTATATGTATGTATTCCATCAATACATCAAAAATATTGGCTGTATTTTTCCATAGCAAACAAGTTTTACGAAGCAAGACGCCGACTTTAGCTGCTATTGAGAGCTGATTGGTTGGCATTACTTTTACTGAGAGCTGATTGGTTGGCATGACTGCTACTGAGAGCTGATTGGTTGGCATGACTGCTACTGAGGGCTGACTGGTTGATATTACTACTACTAAGAGCTGATTGGTTGACATTACTGCTGCTGATGCCTGACTGGTTGACATTACTGCTACTGAGAGCTGATTGGTTGGCATGTCTGCTACTAAGCTGATTGGTTGGCATGACTGCTACTGACTGCTGATTGGTTGGCATTACTGCTACTAAGAGCTGACAGGTTGGCATGACTGCTACTAGGAGCTGATTGGTTGGCATGACTGCTACTGAGCGCTGCTTGGTTGGCATTATTGCAATTGAGGGCTGATTGGTTGGTGAGCTGATGAGTGAAGCTGTTTCATTCATGCACGTACATGAGGCACCATTAGAAAGTCCTGTAGCTCAAAAATATGACAGCGGTATTGAAATGTACCAGCTATGGTTTTGCTCTATTAGAACCCATTCACCATCGCCCTCTAGCGGTGGACTAACGGCATTACAAAGTGGTCGCTCTACCTATACATTTCTGGTAAGGACTTGTTCAAAAATTACCTCCAGTTTGCTTCCACAGGTAAGCCAGCACTCTGGATTAGCATGTTTTATACTCCGTTTCTCCACAACAACTTTTTTTGAGATCTTAAATTATTTATATCATTGTCACAGCATAGCAAATGTTTTCTTAAGATATTCGTGTCATTGTCGGGACACGTCACAGTGTTTGTTGTGATTAAGGCATAAATATCACAAAATCTGGGAAAAACAATTAAAATGACAGCAAACGTGTGAATTCTTGACCACTAAAGCTTCCCTACACAAGGCATAGAACTGTAACTAATTACTAAAAAACTAAGCCGTTTTATGAGGAGCCTGGCCTCTTCCTATTTATATGAGTAAGTCCTCAATGAATGGGGTGAACGGCGTTAAATGGCTAAAAACAACAAGTTAAAATAGTTTCTTTACACTTTCCTGCACATTTTAATGCACAATTGCTGGATTTGCTGAATGTAACACACTGGGCCTGCGCAAGATTTATCCAACATTTTGCATTTTATGTTTGTTTCTCCCAATATGTTAAACTCAGCAAATAAACAGAACACAAGGACTGACATTTTGAGAAAAAAATGCCTTACTTAAATGTGCTCCCTATACAAGGTGTGTTGACTTCTTCTCACTTAGAAAATCAGTTAAATATGTTATTTGACTGTATAACAAATGTTAAAACAGCAGCAGCCTACCTGAAGCCTGAATTCTGTCTTTTTGAATACATTTTTATAGATATGGATTTGGGGTAGTCATGGGCTGGAAGTTAGGGAACTGGCCCTGTGACCGGAAGGTTGCCGGTTCAATCCCCATGATGTCCTTGAGCAAGACACCTAACCCCCAATTGCTCCCCAGGCGCCGTGGATAGGGCTGCCCACCACTCCAGGCAAGTGTGCTCACTGCTCCCTAGTGTGTATGTCTATTCACTAGTGTGTATGTGATGTTTCACTTCACAGATGGGTTAAATGCGGAGGTGGAATTTCCCTGTTTGTAGGATTAATAAAGTATCACTTAACAATACATAGAATCATATAAATTACATATTTTTATTTTCCAGATGTGTTTAAAAAGAATCCTAATATGCATTTGTCTCTCTAAGGTTCCTGCTTGAAAAAAGTTCCACCTACTGGAATATTTTTACCTGCACAAATTACATTTGCTAGCTTTTCTTTTCTTACAACTGATGTCTACTGGTTTAATCGTCATTTCATAAATGCCCTTTAGAGGGCAGTCCTGTACAACTATTGTAAGCTACCCTGGTTCAAGTGTGAAACTCAGATTTCACAAAAAGAAGATATAGTTTGCAAATAGTTACAAATAGACTGAAGATGAGTATTACCAGTCCACTGCTCTGGTGGAAAAAACAGCATAGACCAGAACAGCTTTATGCAAGTCCAGAAAAGTAACCCCAAAAAAAAAAAGAGAGAGAAAAAATAGTGTGATGCTAAGTCTATTATGGTGGAAGACAGCTGCCCCCTGCTGGTCAAGACTGGCGTAACATGTTAAGTGTTGGCCAGTGCTTTTTCATACATTTTTATTTTTTGATAGCTTTAGATTTGGGGTGTTATACAGGCAGACCTAGACCCAGGAATGCACTCTCAGTTTTCTTTTTTTCCATCTTCACCTTCAAGGGTTTCTGTAGTTGTTTGTAGTAGTCTTTTATTTCTTATAAAACTGATGGGCTGCCAACATATGCTCTTATGTAGAACTAGGCTTGTCAGCTAGCTAACAGCCCAAAAGATAACTTATCCCATAGCCTAAACAACTATGTCATTAATTTCACAGCCTTGAATTAAAGCACCTATGATAAGGTGTAATTCAGCAGCATAAAAGTCTAAAATATGTCGCTTTAATGGATTACGTGCTTCAGGCGCTGGTGTTACAGTCAGATGTAGCATCGAATCCAGGCTGAATCCCAAATGGCTCTGTACTCCCTTAAAAGTGTGCTAGCTATGAAAGAATTCATATTCTTTACAGCCAAATAGTGCATCATTGATTGAGTGTGCACTAAGTAGGGATCAGGGAGCCATTTGAGATTCAGCCCTAGCATGAGAAGAGGGGCACTGCTGGATTGGTGCTAAATAAGACTTGGGTGGTAATTTGGTGACCAGAGACTACTTATGAAGTGTTAGCATCAAACTATCAGTGTTGTGTTATCATACGTTCACTGTTATACGACAAAAAGTGAAAACATTCTTGAAAAGACTGTAATATCCAGCGATGCCCGACCGAACATTATCCTCATTCAACGTCAGCGGTCCGTGGTTGCTTGGCAACGATACCACACTCTAAAGGAACTACATTTATTGGCGGAGTACCGGTTTATGCCTTTTATTACTAATAATACGTTTGGTTTTTTTTTTTAAGTGTATTTTATCATATTTTATGTCTGTCGTTGTATAACAGCAATATGTATGTGGACACTCCATGTTGTGCCTCAGAACACCCTTCCCCGTGATACTGTCGCAGTAACCCACAGCCTCTCATGGCTTATTGCTCTATTAGCCTAGCTAAAAGTAGGCCTACTGTGCTTGCAACTTTCCTCTTACTTTTTTTGTTATAGAATAAGATGCCACCTATTTATTAAACTCCTCTTGTTGCGAGTGTCTATTATCCAGCTAACTACTTTAGTTAATGCTGCAATTTTGGCACAAAAACGGCTCTGATGCATTTTCCCCTTAACCTCTGGACTTGGTTGGGCTCAGATTTGTTTTATAATGACTAACTGGCTCAAACAGTAATATTAATCTGATGGAGTGCAGTATGAAGTTCGTTTGTTAAGAGCACCCTGTACTACAGAGGTCACCTCACATCAATAACAGCCATTAGAGACATCAGAGCATCACTCCAGCAGAGATTAAAGTGGACATACACAATCACACCTTTATCAAGAAATAAAATAGAAGTGTAACGCCGGAGAGTGATGATGAGGCGGAAGCATGAGAGGAGATAAGCGAGATTTATTACGGGACAGACATAACAAAAAATGAACACAGGATAAACAGACTACGGACGCCGGAACAATGACTCTAAACAACAAAATCCAAAGCATACACTACAAACAAAGACCAGCAACCTAACATGGGAAAACACAGGGCTTAAATACAACAGGGGGGTTTTGTACATTTTTACACTCCTGTTAAAACTTTGTCTTTTCTGAAATTCTGTAAACCTGCTTTGTGACAACATCCGTTGTAAAAAGTGTTATACAAATAAATTTGATTTGATTTGTTGTTCAAATCACAAATACAGTCAATATATACAAAGAAATATCCAAAATGATCCTATTTTGAATCTATTTTTGTAATGTCACAAAAACCCACCTATTTAGCCTAATGCCTTGCCCATTTAAGCTTAACTTTCAGACTACTTTCGGACTGCTTTGTGAATAAGATACAACTATATAGCAGCCAATCGTAACAGAGGTAATTTACATATATCAGTCTTAAAGTAACTAAAACAGACAGATTGAAAAATGATCATGTAAAAATAAATTACGACATTTATTATTTTTAGTACATAAACTAAAACACTATTTGGGGGTGGAATGTAGGATGTGTGTATGTGGATGTATGGATTGATATGTATGTAGGATATTAGAGTTTAAATTGTCATTAAACACAGAAGATAAGAGAAGATAAAACACAGAATCAAATTCTACCCTCTTCCTTGTAGTCTCTGACATTAAGATCTGATCTTTTTTAGGTCAGATGCGGCAGTATTTCCATGAAACAGTGAATAGTTCAGTGGAAGCTCTGCAGAGCGATCAGTGTGAGTGTGGATTGAGAAGGAAATCTGAAAGTGTGGAAGACTACTCACAACACACGTGTGAACACATCCTGTAGCCAGAGAACACACACACAAAACAATAGTAGATCAGTGTATAAAAAGAGTTCTAAATTCAACATGTAGAATTGTTGTCAATATTAATGATTGTGTATGTGACATGTTAAAATGAATCTTCTTCTTCAGCTCCAGCTGGAGTAAATCAGGTTAAACAGAAAGGCAGTGTTACACACTGTTTAATCCACATTCTACCCCTCTCCTCTACCCCTCTCCTCTTGTGTCTTCAGTTTAGGAAACTGGTCAAATTTCACTTGTTGCTCCAAACTCTTGAGATATCAGGTATCCAGTTTAAAAATTCCCCACATGTAAAGGTGCACCACTGGGTGAAGTGTTTAAAGTTTGACTGTATGTATGTTACCAGTGGTGTTTCTGGCACAGAAAGCCTGGTGGGCACAATAAACCGGGGTAGCAGCCGACTCACCAATGAAACTACACATAAACCTGATCCAAACTCAAACTCAATCCATCAATGAAATCACAAAATCATAAATTAACGCAACATTCTGCAGGAGTTAGTGGATGTGGAGACTATATGAGTGATATGATAACGACATTAGATCTCACAAAACCTTGTTATGCAGCATCGCATTACAAATCCAAGGTTATCTAGCAGTATAGCTGTCTATGTACTGCTACTACGTATCCAAAGCAACATATCAGAGCAGGGAGATGCACTGATTTCTGAGCATTAGGAATAACACGCCTTGTAAACTTTTCAAAAACCCGTCTTTCGAAGTCCAACAATCCATGAATGAATTTAACTGATTGCATAGCAAGAGCAGGCAAGGAAAGCAAAAGAGTGTATTTAGCTACAGTCGCAGTTAGCCATGTTTTTCTCTTGAACCACTCTGCCCTTTCCAGACTGAATGATGTTGAAATCCTCCAGCTGGTGTGTCCCAAACATTTAATCTCTAATTTCTGCTCTAATGGCAGGATACCAAATGTAACTTGTATTACATTTTCGACTTTACTCATTACCACTACTACCACAACTGATGAGGAACAATGACTAGATATGTAGCAATGCCCACACCGTAAACAGCATTACTAAATGTCCAGACATATGTAAAGTGGGTTGCACTCAGCATGGAGCCAACGTTACTGTGCCCCACAGCAGGTTATTGAAAGTGAGTTGAACATGCGCAGAGTGTTTTTTAACTGCTCACTTGGTTAGACAAGCGCTGACGGGCCGGCCCCATGTTCACCAAACCAAGACTACTAGTGGAAGTAGGTAGGCTGCTGGCATATGCACAACAGGTACAGGAAGATATTTGGAATGTAACGGACAGCCCTACCAATATCATATGTAGTAAACCTGCAACAATGTTAGTTATAAATAAAAAACTATATTAGTTGTTTTACAGAATTATTGATCATGTCCTACACTGCTCCACAGCAACATCACCTAATGTAGAGATGCCCCTGGTAGTTGCAGGTTGCTAAGCTGTGATCGATCAATCTCAATGTGGACTATAGTTAAATGTTTGTATTATTGAGCAAATGTGCACTGCATCTCCAGCCATACCGATCCATTCTGTAGTATGTTGTGGGACATTTAAATACCATTCTTTATTGCCTCAAGCTTAGGTGTGATTCACACATTGATGGGTTTGTCGATTTCTACCTGAGCACAGGCTAAACTTTAACATCAGGTGTGGACTGTTAGGACTGTCAGCAACTAACTAGCACATCTATTATGTATTTTAATATTATTTATTATATAAATAGAAGTAAAAGCAGAGAGAGTGCAATCTAGTATTTGTATTTTTTACATTTATTATTAGTACAGAACATACGTGTAAGCAATTTATCAAAAAAAATTGCTGGGTACTTTGTGGTCTTTTTTACAGCACACTTAAATTTACCTCCACCATAATGCACTTGTATGTACATCTGGTTGTTATGTCAATAATGGATGTTTATTACAGCTAGTAATAATTTTAAAGAACACGTTAAGATTCACGTTAAGATTTTTTATATCTAGATTGTAAACATGTTGATTTGTGATGTATATGTATACATCCTGTGCAAAAAAACACGCCTAGCCCAAAGTACTAATGGTATATATTGATGGTTTTGGTCTGGTCAGATTCCAGCTTTAAACCCTATAGAGAGTATTTGGTATCACATTAAACACAAACTCGTTTGGCAATATTAACTCTTCTTTTTGTAAAAGCCTGTCCGCAAGTTTACTCAAGTTTACTCAAGATGTCAAATTATAGGGGAATTAAAGGGAAAAGCTACTCCATACTAAGACACTTTTTACTGATTTGTTGTTAAGACCATTAAATACTTCATATTTTGCAATGTTGGCCCTTTTTTACATTACAGGCCTGTACATAAATGTAAATCCATATATATGACTTTGCTCAGTCTTCTGACCTTTTATTTCAATGTTGACAGTTCCTTCATAGTCAGTTGTTGTTATGCAAGATATTTTACAAATGTAACACCAAGTAAATATGGCATTTAATAACAATCAGCCATACGCAAAAATGGCCATCAATTGTAACAAAACAAATTTGGTGAAAATCGGTTCAGTAATCATCAGTTTATGGCTGATTTAGTCATGAAAACGCGCTTCACGTGTGTTTGTTTACAAGTGGAAGTCCACCCCAACATGATGGTGGTGCAAATGTACTGCTGTGAATGAGAACACGGCATGTTGCCAACGTGGCATTTTGTTTATTTGTTTATGATACATTTGCTGCTCTATGCAGTTGCCTAGTTCACATATATGGAAGCAGCACTGTGCTTAAAGGGTATTAAATGCTTTAGCAAATCTGACTCTGACACTGTTTAGACCCACATGATTCTCTCACTTTCAGTCGTGTGAACACAAACACTTACAAACACAATAAACCACTTCCTGTTTATTCACTTCATCTCTGTTACCATCTCTTGTCTGTTCACCTGAGAGAGAGCAGCCTGCACACACACAAAGAACACCTCACATCTTATTATGAATTAGAGAAATCACCCAGAGCTCTGAATGAAGGTGTGAAATAACTGCTCTCACCTGCAGTGAAGTGAAACACAACAAGCAGAAGATACAAACACTCCATCACCACTGATTCTTCTACACACACTAATGTCCCTCAAAGACAAACACACTCTCTACCACACTGCCTGTGTGTCTCTCCCTCATATTCTCTTTGCTTCACAGGAAACCTCAACAAACATAATGTCATTTCTCAGTCCCTTTGTGGCTCATAAACAAGTTGCTGCCAGAATAAGTGTGTGAGAACAACAGCTATGAAATGTCCGGCCACAGGTCAACGGCTCTGGTGTCCATGGTGGCCAGGTTTACCCAGAGCATAAGGTAAGAGCACACTTACCAAGCAAGGTTTGCTTTCTGTGATGTTCTTAGGTTAAACTTGTTCTTAAAAGCGTTCCAAAAGAGGGTATGTTTACCTCTATTTTTAGGAACATTGACAGCTGCTTTTGGTGTAAAATTAATCACATTACTTTTATTTGATTTTATGTGACCTAGCTTATAATGAGCTACCTTTACTTTGCTACTTCAATTTTTAATAATGTTACAGAATAATAAATAAATAATGATTATGTCAGCCCATAAACCAATTAGACCCTCACAGAGCAGGTATTATTTGGGTGGCAGATTATTCTCAGCACTGCAGTGACATTGGCGTGGTGGTGGTGTGTTAGTGTGTGTTGCGCTGGTCTGAATGGATCAGACGCAGCAGTGCTGTTGGAGTTTTTAAACACCTCAGTGTAACTTCTGGACTGAGAATGAAATATCCAGCCAACAGTGTCCTGTGACCACTGATGAAGGACTAGAGAATGACCAGCACACATTGTGTAGCAACAGATGAGCTATCGTCTCCGACTTTACATCTACAAGGTGGACCAACAAGGTAGGAGTGGCTAATAGATTGGACAATGAGTGGACACAGTGTTTAAAAACTCCAGCAGCAATAATCACGTTATGACTTGAATAGCCGTCTTATAAGTTTCCCTAAATCAGTAATCATTTATATATATATATAGCTTTTTAGGGACTCTAAACTGCTTTATTGGAAACAGATAAATTAAAAAGCCACATATAATCATCTAACCATAAAATGCATGCAATTGAATGTTAAAAGTGTGTTTTTTTTTTACTTTATTAATACTTTTACTTGTACAGAGTCCATTAAGAACATCAAAATCAGAATTTTCACAAATTTTCCATTTGTGTATTTATGTGTTTCATCTCAAATTAAATGTAATATCATGCCTGGAACATTGGCAAGATTTATTTTCAAGTTTCTGAGACACACCAGTTGCATGATTTGGACATGATATAAACATGATTTATGTCCAGTGTCACAAGACAAGCCTAGTGGAAGTGGCGAAGATTGACATTTCACCCCGGACATCATCTGCACTGCAAGAGAACCAATAAACACTGTGTCAGGTACTGAGAAACTTTCTGCTTCTAATCTCTATAATAGTTTGAGCACCTCAGATTTCTTTGCTGAGTCTGATTGATCCCACTCTGAACTCAGTCAGAACCAATGCATGGAAACATCTGGATCTCGAATGAAACACTGGCCTTTTTATGATTCCCAGAAGACCAAACAACGACTGATTGCTGACGGTCAATCCTCTCAGTCCTGAACCCAAGGACCATAAATACATTATATTGCCAAAAGTATTCGCTCATCTGCCTTCACACACTTTGAACTTGAGTGACATTCTTAATCCATAGGGTTTAATATGATGTCGGCCCACCTTTTGCAGCTATAACAGCTTCAACCCATCTGGGAAGGCTTTCCACAAGGTTTAAGAGTGTGTTTATGGGAATTTTTGACTATTCTTCCAGAAGTGCATTTGTGAGGTCAGACACTGATGTTTGATGAGAAGGCCTGGCTCACAGTCTCTGCTCTAATTCATCCCAAAGGTGTTCTGTGGGGTTGAGGTCAGGACTGTGCAGGCCAGTCAAGTTCTGTCATTTTACGTGGCCGACCACTTCGTGGCTGAGTTGCTGTCGTTCCCAATCGTTTCCACTTTGTTATCACTGACAATTGACTGTGGAATATTTAGTAGTGAGGAAATGTCACAACTGGACTTGTTGCACAGGTGGCGTCCGATCACGATACCATGCTGGAATTCACTGAGCTCCTGAGAGCGACTCATTCTTTCACTAATGTTTGTAGAAGCAAACTGCAGGCTTAAGTGTTTAGTTTTATACACCTGTTGCCATGGAAGTGATGAGCTCTTTAAGTTAAATCATCAAGCACAGAAGACACTAAATCTGTGACTCTGACTTAAAATTCTGCCCTCTAACACAGGATGGTGAGCATTTTTGCTGATTCAGATTCCTTCACAATTGCTCCTCAGATTTCCTCTCACTGTTTTATTCTCTTAAACACATCAGATTCAGGACTTCTTCATCTCTCAAATCACAAAGAAAGACCAGAAAACGAGAATTTTATTCTGATGTATTTATTATTTCATACTGTCTGTACAGAGAGAAGATTAAAATGGTGTAAAAGGCTCTGAGCTCTGTCTCTAATATAAAAATGTAAAGTTGTGGTTAGAAAGTGATGAAAATGCAGAAGTATTTAGATTAAATCAGTGTTAAGGATGAGCATAAGAATGAGTTCAATCCAGAAGATGAGGAGACATTAAGATCTGATCTTATTTAGGTCAGATATGGCAGTATTTCCATAAAGCAGTGAATAGTTCAGTGGAAGCCCTGCAGAGAGATCGGTGTGAGTGTGGATTCAATCTTTCTTCAGATGGAAATCAGCACGTGTACATTGCTTTATTGGTTTTAGTGAAGATTAACGTGCAACACACAACCTGTAGAGACAGAACACACACACACACACAACTCAACATAAGTAGAACAGTGTGTGAAACAGAGTTTTGTATTCAATTCATAGAATTGTAGCCAATATTAGTGATGATGTATGCAGGGACGAAATTTACTTATTTCTTCTATCCAGACTGATTACAGGACTTCCCATTCAAAAGGGGAAATTATATTGCTTTTTGAGTTAATTAGATTTGTTTTGTTTTTTGTGAGTGCTGTCATTGAGTGCATTCACATGCTCTTAATAATCTGATAACTGCACCTGCAACCAGTCAATAAAGAAGACATGACATAAACATAATGTAAACTCCAACTTAAAGCTGCAGCTTTTAAAAAAAAAACATTGCGACACTGGAAAAAATGTACATGCATCATCTAGAAGATGAAGAATATTTAAATCCTTCATTTCATAAAGCGTGTAGTTGGTTTCAGCATCACTTTAAAAGTGTTTTGCTGCCATCAACACTGCTTATTTCCAGTAGCATGGTCTGCTTCGCACATGTGCAGACTGAGAAATCCGAAAGAACTCAGAGTAAGAGTTTACATGCACTGAGAAATTGATTACTGAGCTATAATCCAGCTCTTTTTGTATGATTTCTTAATCTTAATCTGATCTAAGAAATGGGTCGGGGATAGGCTCTTGCCTCAAGTGGAGGAGTTCAAGTATCTCGGGGTCTTGTTCACGAGTGATGGTACAAGGGAGTGGGAGATTGACAGGCGGATTGGTGCTGGGTCAGCAGTGATGCGGGCTCTTTACCGGTCTGTTGTGGTAAAGAAAGAGCTGAGCCATAAGGCAAGGCTCTCGATTTACCGGTCGATCTACGTTCCCACCCTCACCTATGGTCATGAGCAAGTCCACCTGGGAGGAGACCCCGGGGAAGACCCAGGACACGCTGGCATGACTATATATCGCCCAGCTGGCCTGGGAGCGCCTCGGAATCCCCCTTGGAGAGCTAGTGGAAGTGGCTGGGGAAAGGGAGGTCTGGGCCTCATTGCTTAGGATGCTGCCCCCGCGACCCGAACCCCGGAGAAGCGGAAGATAATGGATGGATGGATGGATGGATCTAAGAAATCAGAGTGTGTTGTTTACATGACCATTTGACTAATCAGATAACTGCAGAAATCTGATTATAATTGGATTATTCCCACGCTCACAGTTTTATAGCCAGTCACATTATTATGCTCTCCACAAAGGTCCGCCTGATTTTCTCTGCCCTCCAATCACAGCGCACCAGTCATTGCTATCTGCTATTGCCTCAAGCTCAAATATCAGTGTGCCAGTGTTTGAATTTAAATCTCCAGTTTTGGTTAAAAGATATAATTGAGGACGGTAAAAGTGAGTCCCACAGAGAATGTTGGTTTCTACTGTCATCATTTTTTCTGTGAATTGGGTATTTATGAAGTTCTTTTTGATCTTTGGTAGATCAGAAGCACTTAGTTTAAGCTCCATTTAAGTTTGTGCAGTAATGGGAAGATTCTGAATGACAGAACTAGAAGCTGCAAAAACAAAGGCTTTGAGATTTTGGACGCTGTGTGTAACTAGACCCATAGAGCCCCTGACCACTTGTAGCCCCAGGGTCCCCGAGCAGGTTAAAGCACCCCTGTGTGTATATGACATATTTTAAAATTAATCATAAAGAGCTTCTTTAACTCCAGTGCAGAACTTTAAGGTAAAAGTCTTCAGGTTGAAGGAGTGTTTAGTGGGTGTTAAATGCTTTAGTAATTCTGACTCAGTGAGGCTGTTGGGACTCACATGATTCTCTCATTTTCATTCATGGCTGTAGTTAGAGGATCTTCTGATGGAGTTGTTGTTGGGTCTGTTGTCCATAAGTGTGATGGAGTTTCTCTCACTGCAGAGATAAATTCAACCAAACACATGAACACAAACACTCACAAACACAATAAATCACTTCCTCATTATTCACTTCATCTCTGTTACCATCACTGAGCATTTTGACCATAACAGTCATCATTAATAAATATTGATATTGTGGCATTCCACCATGCTGTGTCAGGTTGTAGTGGGTAGTTTGTGTGAGTCCACAATTGTATGGCTAGATGTGACCTGCCTGCGATCAGAGCCCCTTGATTAGCGCTGAGTGGTGTGTGTTTAATAAAGAAACAGTAACCTTCAAAGTGCTAGTATTTTTTGTACACAACATTCTATATATGCTATGTATCCTTTGTATACAAAATACATTCCCACAATCATTACAGAAAACAGGAATAATTTACCTTTAACATGAAGTCTGATATTTTTAAAATCATGCTGGACTGAACACCTGTAGACTCCCTGATCCTCTTCACTCAGGTCTGATATGAGTAGAGAGAGGTTTCCTGAGTTCCTATTGGTCAGTCTGACTTTGTCCTTGCGACGTCCAGTCTGTGTAGAGTATATTTCTTCGAAGTCATAGGTTTCTGAACTAAATTCCCATTTAACAGTGTTTGGTTTGGTCTGTAGATCAGTGCAGGAGCAGAGCAGGACTACAGACTCTCCTGAGAACTTCACCTCTTCTATCCCTGCAGTCTTCACCAAATCACAACCTGCAGAAATAAAACTTACAATTAAATGTGATCAACTGTACAGTAATTATTCACTTTTACTGCTTTTTTATCACATTTTTTCAGAGGCAAAACTTTACTGCTAAAAACCACGTGTAATTGAATGTTCATATTATACCAAGAAGGTTAATAACCCACTATTTATTTCAGTTTTTTTAAGACATGCATTTTTGGTCTCATTGAAAATGTAGCATGACTTACTTAAAAAATTCAGCATTCATTGTGGGTTTACATAGATTTACCTTTAACATACAGCCAGAATTCTCTGCTTTCCTCCTCAATTTGACAGCTGTACTCCCCCTCATCTTCTTCTCTCAGGTCAGATATAAGTAGAGAGAGATTAGCAGGAGAGTCCTCATTAAACTGCTTAAGTCTGCCTTTGTACTGAACACTAGTGAGGATTTCAGTCCACTCTCTTTCATTTCTATTAATCTTCCAGGTGATTCTCTGAGGTTTGGTCTGCAGGTCAGTGCAGGAGCAGGGCAGCAGTACTGAGCCACCAGTATGCCTTCTGATCTCTTTTATACTCTGTTCTCCTGAGAGAGAGCAGCCTGCACACACACACACACACAAAGAACACCTCACATCTTATTATGAATTAGAGAAATCATCCAGAGCTCTGAATGAAGGTGTGAAATAACTGCTCTCACCTGCAGTGAAGTGAAACACAATAAGCAGAAGATACAAACACTCCATCACCACTGATTCTTCTACACACACTAATGTCCCTCAAAGAGAAACACACACACTCTACCACACTGCCTGTGTGTCTCTCTCTCAAGTTCTATTTGCTCCTCAGGAAACCTCAAGGATCACTACATCATTTCTACTTTTTTTGCATCCTCTCAGTGCCTCTGTTCATCACTCTATGTGCACTTTGTCTACTCTATGTGATGAATAAACACAATAAAATAGGAGCAGAATGAATTCTGATGCACATGGACTTGAAGTAAAAGAAACATTGAATTTGCAGTTTAAACACAAATCAGTTTGAAAATATCAGCTGAGAATCAAACTAATTTTTAGCTTCACATCTATGCAGCTGTGTCTGTTTCATGATATCATGTAGGTATTCTATTCCTAGAGATCAGAGAGAATCTCCTGTCATTAGCCAGAGATTTTGTACATATGAAACATTGGCGAATTATGATTTGTGTAATCTTTGTGTGCTCAGAACTCAGGCCAGAGTGAGGAAGTGATCAAGAACTTTTAATAGTACAATGATGCAATGCTGCAAAAATAAAGGGGCGCATAAAGGCACACAGGCTTCTCTGGAATAAGCCTCTATTATGTGTTATATGACTCAGTAGGTCTGTTATAAAAAGACCGAAACTGTGAGAGACGCCTGACAAAAGTTGTAACAAGAAGGCATGAAACCAGGCATACATGTTCACTAAAATGTGAATCTAAAATCATCTCCTTGCAGAAAGCTCTTTTATTCCTCTTTGCCTGTTTCACACAGGCAGCAAAGTCTCAAATGTAGTTAATATTTCAGCAGCCAAAAATGAAAGGATGTTAGTCTCACATTCCATGAGATTAACAGTTCTCAGTCAATACTTAAATCCAGCAGTCCACTTCACTTGTCTATATGACAGACAGAGGTTCCAGACCGGTCATATGTGAAGACTCTCCTGGCTGTCGCTCTCCTGGGTGCCTGATAGGGTCTTCATAACCATCACTGTGCTCATGAGGGGAATCAGCAACCTGTTCACCAGCATGTAGGTCAGTTTCAAGTTCCTCTTTTTTCTAAATGTCTATAAATAGCAGTACTGCTGGTGCCTGAACTTGCTACCTCTTGTTTCTTGTTCACATTACCTGACAGTAACAGCTCTGTGCTCTTTGTATATGAGGTGTTACATAATTAAACATTCAACATAATTTGAATCTTTAAGGTCAAGAGATTACAATGCAAAAGGCTTTACCATACTTTAACTTTCTTAGACCTGACCTCATAGATTGTAAGATCCCATATATATAGATTATAATATCCCATATATCGCACAGCTGTGTGATTGCAGTCCACCCTGTATTTGCAGTTATTATTAAGTCCACAATGACCTGGTTGCAGCACAGAGCATCTAGGTTTTCTCTTTTCAGCTGTCTTCTCAACACTTTGTCCAACAATTTCATTATGCTTTATCCATTACACTTTTCCATTTTTAACATATTCTTTGCTGACTGTTGAAGTGTTCACAAATCAGTCCAAAAAGCATATCAACAGGTAGTCTTGTAGACCTTCCATACAATAAGTATATTGGACAATATCCAGTGATATCACACTTTGCACTTTGCATGTAAAGCAGCTTGTTTGTGGACTCATTCTAAATAGTTTCTAAGTGTTTTACACATCTGCAATAGTATGTTTTTGAATCAATCTACCTGCCAATTTCCTTCAGTTGGCTGATGTTCTAGAACCTGCATATACTGTAGAACTGGGTGAATGTTCGAATAATTCTCGCTGCTTGTTTTATCTCACACATCATGCATAATAGACCAAACTGCACATGTACAACCCATAAGCAGGTGCATGGAGGTTATGAAGACATAGTATAATATGCTTCAATACTAGAGATGAAAGGTAAACTTGCTGAGTAATGTTTTCAATGCCATAGAAAGCCTACACCCAGAATAGATTGAGGTACCAGTGTCTTGGTGACATCAATCCAGTGGTATCTCACAAAAGCATGAAGAGAGGCCCAGCTTAAAGGCTGATGTAGGCCTTAGGGAAACTCCTTCTGCCTCAGGGGAGAAATTTATGCATGAGGGATGAACAGAGAGTACATGCAGATCACTGACACATTGGGTTAAGGCCATGAGCAGGCCCTCTTGTAAGACAGTAGTTTTAGGTTGATACTCTTTAAAGGTGCAACGCGGTGAGGGGACAGTGCTTCTAGGACCAAAGAGGGGTCCCAGTTAGGAATAAGCTGCCTAATAACTGGCAAAGAACTATGAGTCCTTCATGTATCTACAAATAAGGAAGTGAAGAACAACTGTTGCATCATTAAAGCCAATATGGCCTACAGAAATGACTGCCAGATAGACCTCTTTTTTGTTTTATCAAGGACCATAAGGTCTTGAAGAAAGCATAGTACGTCAGAGACAGAACACGGGTGGGTGTCACATCACTTCTCAAATATCTGCCCTTTATCATCATATAATCATTGTGGATGGGGCTCTTGAGCTCATTGAATCATAACAATGACCTGAGGAAGAGTCCCTTGCACAGTCCAGAGAGCAAGCCCATCTAGGTGAAAGTTGGGTATTTCCCCATTTGTCTGCAACAGAATGTCTGTGTGCAATGGTAGGGCCCATGGCTGGGCATGAAGGACAGGCATTATCTCTGCCATGCTGCATAGGACATGTATCACATATAACTACAGGAAGTGCTGGCTGCCCCATTACAACATTCTTTGAGTGAGACAACTGAGATGGGGGGTGGCGCATCCCTTCTGGGTGGTTGATGTGTGCCACAGTTTTGTTGTTGCAGCACACCAGCACATGATGACTGCAAAGGTGGGAAGGAAGTGTCTGAGAGCTATCCATACAGTTAAGAGCTTACACTAGTGCTTGTAACCCTTAATTACTATGCTGAACACTTGCTTGGGGGCTGACATAGTTTGCCAAGCTTGTATGTGGTCTGTGAGCCTTCCAACTGGAGCAGGAAAAAAATGGGAAGCTTGAGATGGTGAATGAAGTGGCTCCATTCTGGCAATGTTAGTGCAGACCTTTGGAAGGGGTTTGCTCTCAGCAGGTGATTTTCCACATGTGAACACATCTATGCCATACCCATTATTGAACATGTGGAAATGGTGTTATGTAGGGTGTGTGGGGACACTGCTTGTGCACTTTTCAACACAGTGTCCCAGCATGGTAGCATGTGCTGTGGAATACTAGCAGGGGAGCCTTTTATGGGTAGCACAGCAACCAGTGCTAAAACTCCAGTACATAGAGGGTGGGCCCCTATGTGAAGCCGTTACCACCAGGTGAGATTTTTATCTTTTTCACTTGTATGGGGGGAACATTCAAACATATGTCTAGTGGACTGGCAGCCCTAAGAATTTGCACTTGACTTCCTGTTTCATGCAGGCCTTTACCCTTAGGGCCCGGGGGGGTGAGAGTGCTTTTTTTTAGTCGCAAATGTGTCAATGGAGATCTTTCCCAAAACCTACAAAGGTAGGAAGGAAAATAAGAGAGTAAAAGGACAGATGCAATGAAGCAAAAAAGGAATAAAGAAAGGGAAAAGAAGAGAGAAAGAATGAATAAAAGGAAGATCATCTGGGGTAAAACAGAAGAAAAGCAGTCAGTCTATATCATGAGGCTCAGTAAGCTTCAGATCTATTTCCTAAAAGCTTCTTAGTACAGAGATGATTTTTAAATGGTGCAGCGAGTATCTCACTGAGCTGTGCCTCTACCAGTTAATTTCATCTAAACACTAAGATGCTGTTGGGAATCTGGGCTGAGCTTAATAAATAATAAAAGCAAGAAATGAACTGCTTTGAATGGAAAATTAAAAATGTAAAGAATGAACAGTGAAATGACAAGGTTGAAAAGGAGAGCAGTGTTCAGTAGAACATGCCTTAACCATTTAAAACATTTATTACTAGTACCACAATGAGCAATTCATTTACATCAGAGATGTCCAGTCATATCCACAGAGGGCCAGTGAGGCTGCAGGTTTACATTTCAACACAGCAGGAGCTCACATGGCCAGGTGATGAAGACTGAGATTAATTGATTTAACAGTTGGATTCAGGTTCAGAGTTTCAACTTTCTTAGAATGAAAATTTTCAGTGGATAAAATTGGACACTTCTGATTAACAGCCATGAACCAATGAATTGGATGTTGTTTGGATGCATATTAACTACACCTACACCTCCCACAAAGTTTAGTGATGTGTGCTTTTTCCCTTTAGGAAGGAACAGTGGACAGACGGTGACCACTGAAGGACATTTGGGCCTTAATAGAAAGCAAGAGAATCAGGTTAGCACACTTTGTTTTTGCTGCTGTTGATCTGGGCCCAACTGTGTTTTTTCTAATTACAATTTACATTAAATTACAGTAATTGTAGGATATTTTCTTCTATTGTTTCTATCAGAACAGCACATGGTTTAAAAAAAAAAAAAAAAAAAAAAAAAAAAATATATATATATATATATATATATATATATATATCTGTTTATATATCTAAGAATTATATCTCTTATTTCTTTGTATTATTATTATTATTACTCTTATTTTTTAGAGAATTCAATTCTTGTATATGTTACATATGTTTATAATTCTCTCTCTCTCTCTCTCTCTCTCTCTCTCTCTCTCTCTCTCTCTCTCTCTCTCTCTTTATCTCTCTCTCTCTCTCTCTTTCTCTATTTCTCTCTGTCTCTGCACAGACTGTGTCTGATGATGTGATATGCTCAACCATAACCCACAGTATATCGCAGCTGTTGGGACAAAATCTTGTATCTCCATTTTTGTTGTTTTTCCATTTTTGACATAATTTGAAAATGCCTGTTGGCCTTTACATTGTATGTAAATTTCATGAGGAATGGACCAAAAGAAGTCTGGTTCCATTGACTTTATATTAAAAGTAAAGTTGTTTTTTTCCTCCTCCTGTAAAGTTACCATTTTGGAGATACAAGGTTTTGTTCTGACTACAGCGATATACAGAGACATGCACTCAGAGTTTATCACAGAGTAACACACAAATGTCCTATTTACACAATTTCTTGCTTTGATGCTCATGTTTAATATAACGCTTCAATTTTGTTTAGACTCGGTAAATAATAAACAGTAGAACACAAAGATTATGGCATTTTACAAATTTTACTGCACTTTCAAGTTACTAATAAATATCCAAATTTGATTTGTTGATTATAGTTGTTGTGTTTGTTGACAGTCTGCTTGCTGCTGTATGAAGAGAGTCACTTTTTATGTAACGGTCAGTAAATCATTAATGTGTAGATTGCACATCATTGGTTAGCTGATGTTCCAAAAAACTAAACTAAAAATGGAGTGTTTTTGGATATCTTTGCAATATTATATAGGTAATTATATAGGTAAATCACATCAAATCTGTCCTCTTAAAAGAAATGGCACTGTTCAAATGCATTCCTGAATTTAAAAGCCCACATATGGTAAGCAAGCTTTACTCCAGTGGTTTACCTGATACTCTGGGTTCTGTTACCAACTGGAGAAATATCTGAAGTTTTTTTCTGGTTGTGATGTCCATAAATGTGTCTGAGCTTATCTCACTGCAAATATGAATAAGGAAAAGACTTCTTTATTACTACAGGCAGTGCATTAGATACTTTTCTCACATTTTAGCTCACTGTATGATTTAGTGAGCCAAAATGTATGATTTAGTGAGCCTTTCGTGTTACACACAGAAGCCTCAGCCAATGTTTAGGATCTGTGTTGTACAAGAAACAAGATGGCAAACTCAGAGTGATTGTCTATGAATCTCAACATTGACTGCTGCTGAAAAAAGCCAACCAGCTTCATTCAGGAAAGCTTAACCCTGTTTTGAAATGAGAGGTTACAGAGTATTAGAGTATATTTCCAACTTTCAAAGTGCACAGCAGCAACAGTCCACTTAAACGTCTTGTCAAATGCATAGCTCAATGCTACTAGGTGCAGCTGGGTAGCAGAACTGGCATCTACGAAGAGAACAGATTGCTGTAATTGTCAGACAAGGTGAACAAAAAGCAAGAGGTGATGAAGGCGCACAGCAGCAGGATGAACTGCAAGTTCTGGCACCAGCAGCACTTTCATTGATAAACATTCAGGAAGAAGAGGAACCTGAATCTGACCTATATACTGGTGAACTCCTGATTTGCAGGTGACAGTGATGGTAAAGAGGAGCCTGTCATGTTTCCAGGAGAGAAACAACCACAAGAGTCTATATATCTCCCTGTTATGCAGTGCTGTGAAAAAATATTTGCCCCTTCCCTGATTCATGCCCCACATGATAAAGCAATTGCCCCCTAAACCTAATACCTGGTTGTGCCACCCTTGGCAATAAGAACTTCAATCAAATGTTTATGAATCTTTTAATTTGCTGTTGGGGGGTTGGCTCATTCTTTGCAGAATTTTTTTTCATTCAGGTACATGGGAGGGTTTTCTGAACTGCCTGCATGAACTGCCTGTTTAATGTTTTGCTACAGCATCTCGATAGGAATCCAGTCACTTTCACTCGGCCGCTCCAAAAGCCTTAATTTGCAGCCCCAGACCATCACACTACCACGTTTGGCTGTTGGTATGAATTTCTTATGGCAGAATGCAATATTAGCTTACGCTGGAAGAAGTGGGACTCATCTTTTCCAAAAACATCCACCTTTGACATAAGTCCACAGAATATGATCCCAAAAAAGACAAGCCTTAGTGTTCTTTTTGGTCAGCAGTGGTTTGCATCTTGCGACTCTCCCATGGATGCTATTTTTGCCCAATTTCATTCTTATTGTGGAACTGTGTACGTTCACCTTACCTGAGGCAGGTGAGACCTGCAGTTCTCTACATATTCATCTGGGTTATTGCCACTCTTATGAAGGTTTACAATTGTCTCACCTTTTCTCCTTTTGTAGAAAATGTCTCTCACTGTGGTTTGATTCCCAGAGACTTAGCAATGGCTTTGTTACCCTTTTCAAGCCAAGAAATTTTTACTGACTTTATTTTGCATTTGTATTTGAATCTCTTTGGAAACATGGCATCATTTGCAGCTTTTTGAGACCTTCTAGCTGCTTCACATTGCCAGACAGGTTCTATGAAATGGATGTTTAGAACATTAAGGTGTGACAAATATGCAAAAATAGAAGAAATTGGGAAGAGGGCAAAAACTTCTTAACAGCATATTGTGATCTTATGGGCACCTCCTAATCAGCCATACCCTGTCAGCCTGCTTACATTGGTGAATTTCAGTGACAGAAGCTGATGGACTGTTGATTCCATGGACTGGCTTTATGGACTGTGAAGTTGACTGCAGGATTTAAGAACTAATTGAGAACTGTTAAATCATGAACTGTGAGACTAACATCCTTAACTTTTGGGGAGCTGAAATATGGACTAGACTTGACTGCCTGCATGCAACAGGCAAAGAGGACGAAAAGAGGATTCTACACTGATGTGATTCACATTTTAGTGAACATCTATGCCTCATTTTATCTTGTTGCAACTTCTGTCACGCATCTCTCATGGTTTCAGTCTTTTTATAATGGACCTCCTGTGAGTCATACAACACATATTAGAGGCCTATTTCCAGAAAAACCTGTGGGCCTTTACTGTTGCAGAATTACATCATTCTATTATTAAAAGTTATTGACCACTTCCTCAGTCTGGACTGAGTTCTGAGTAAACAAACTATCTCTGTCTGATCCTCATCCTCTGTCTTTAAGGGTTTAGTAACTTCATCAAAAATTGGTTTGATTCTCATCTCATGGCTTCAAACTGATTTGTGTTCAAATTGCAAATTTGTTAAGCAGTTATGTTCTGCACATCTACTGCACAAAGAACAGTTTCTGTTCATCTGATTTTAGCACTTTAAGCCATTTTCGACTGTTATGATAAGATATTAGTCATTTATTTCTCTGCACATTAATAATCACTCTACTCTTTCATTCTAATCATCTCTGTTTAATTGTGTTTATTGATCACTTACAGTAGACAAAGTGCATAATCAGAGTGAAACATGTTAGTGATCAGTAGAGGCACTGAGAGGTTGTGAAAAAGGAGAAATGACGTAGTGGTTGTTGAGGTTTCCTGATGAGCAAATAGAATGTGAGAGAGAGACACACAGGCAGTGTGGTAGAGAGTGTGTGTTTGTCTTTGAGGGACTTTAGTGTGTGTAGAAGAATCAGTGGTGATGGAGTGTTTGTATCTTCTGCTTGTGGTGTTTCACTTCACTGCAGGTAAGAGCAGTTATTTCACACCTTCATTCAGAGCTCTGGATGATTTCTCTAATTCATAATAAGATGTGAGGTGTTCTTTGTGTGTGTGTGCAGGCTGCTCTCTCTCAGGAGAGCTGACATTTAAAGAAGCCATAGGACACACTGGTGGCTCAGTACTGCTGCCCTGCTCCTGCACTGACCTACAGACCAAACCTCAGAGAGTCACCTGGCAGGTCTATAGGAGAGGGAGAAAGTGGACTGAAGTGTTCAGTGCCGATGAGTACAGAGACAGACTTCAGCAGTTTAATGAGGACTCTCCTGCTAATCTCTCTCTGCTCATATCTGACCTGAGAGAAGAAGATGAGGGAGACTACAGGTGTCAGACTGAGAAGGAAAGCAGAGACTACAGCCTGTTTGTTAAAGGTAAACAGTGTAAATATCTGAGGAGGAATTGTGAAGGAATCTGATTCAGCATGACTGCTCACCAGTCTGTGGTTGTTAGAGGGCAGAATTTGGAGTAACATCATGTTAAAATGAATCATTTATTTTAAAGCACTCATTTCATATTCATATTCATCCATCCATCCATATTCACACAGCCTACATTCCAACAATCACAAGGTGTTTTGTTTATGGACAAACAACAGTTAATAAGTTGGAATTTATTTAAACATGACAAGTTACTGCACATTTAAGAATGATCTATGTAAATGACCTTTGTACTGATTGGCTGGTGTATTTGCACCTTATTTTAACAACAGTCTGACTGAAACACACAAAAAACGTTGGATAGGGCTAGATTGTTAAGGGTTGAATTGGTGGACGTATGTGAATGTTTTGGTTTTGTTATATTTCACAAACGATTGTTTTATTTTATTTTTTCCTTGCATATATTGACTGCATTTGTGGACTAAATGATACATTTTTGAACTAAATAAAATTTACGTACTTCATCAAACTCCAAAAAGTAGAATGTGCTAAAAACTGCACAGGCTTATTTAACCTTCATATACACTTTAATCCCTGAATACAGAGCAGACATGAAAACACAGTCTGTACTTTTATGAGTCCTGCAGTAATAAACCAGCATCCAGTTCAATCTGACATCTGTCACACATTGTACAGACACAGAAGAATAGATTGTGCTGTTCAGATTCAAACTTCATGCTGTCATGTTTACTCTCTGCCTTTTCTTTTCATAGAAGCAGCAGCAGAAGTATTCAATATTATGTGTGTTTTTGTGTTCTGTAAGTACAAAACATCAAATCAAAATGGCAAAACAACAAATTAAGTTTTAGATTAAATTAACTCATTTTTACTCTATGATTAAACTGTTGTTTTATTTCTTGATAAAGGTGTGATTGTGTATTGTGTGATGAGTGTTACTGAGCTGGATCAGCTGTATGCTTTTCTCTAAAACACCACTGGGGGGAGTCACAGTGCTGAAACCCTGACTGCACTGCTCCCCCTAAACATGTAGATCTGACTTTACTCTCCCTGTGAGACGCTGACTTACATTAGTTTAAAACATACTGATAAGTGTAGGTGAACTGATGAATCTCAGAGTGGAGGATTCTACACACACATCACTTTAGATCAGCATTTTAACAAACATGTATGGTTTTATCTTTTGCTGCATGACATCTGTAAAGCGTCTCAGTGCTTGTGTTTTTCTAAGGGACCTACTATGAGTCATATCACATATTAGAAGCTTTTTTCCAGGAACTTTGAGTTTTCTGCCTTCATTTTGCAGCACCTATTCTAAATCTAACTATTGGTATAAGCTGTTGACTACTTTCTAATTCTGGTCTGAGTTCTGAGCTCCTCTTCACAATCTTACTGTCTGATATGAATCTATAATCTTCAGTAGCTGAGTTACTTCATCAGGCCTTATTTCAACATAAGAGCTCAGAGTGAGAGAAATATTTACTTAAAACTAACAGGATTGTGTAGAACTGCTCACTCCAAGTGTCCATGTGTGCTCCTTGTTCTGCGATGTAGCTGCAACATTACAGTCTTATTCATTAAATGTCTGTTGAACCACAAGAGCTTCTCTATGATCTCTAAAAGGAAACAAACAGGTTGTTCATTTGGGGAGACTCCATTTGGACCTGCCCTGGTCTCAACTGACTCACTCCAGCTCCATCTGACCCCCTCATCTGGAGATTCAGCACATATAGGCTACATTTAAAACTTCATACTGCCATAATAAATAGTATATAAAAATAGTCCACCATCAATAAAAGAGCATTCATTAGTGTAAAATTGTGTAGTAGAGTAATATGTGGTATTGAACACAGCTATACTCTCCTATTTTGTATTGGCTCTACTCAGCTGCTGCTCAGTCTTGGCTCCACCCTCGTAACTTCACACACCTGTGATTCATTCTAAGGGGCATCATCACTCCTGCATCTACCTCAGAGTTTGGCTTCATACTTTTCAAAGACTCTGTTGCTCCAACTGAGTTCTGAGTTGTGGTTTTCCTTGTTTGATATTTTCCTGTTTGACCCCTGCTTTGTTACTGCTTGTTGCTCATGGCTTTGCATGGCCTGGCTCTGTACCTGCCTGCCTGTTCTCTGCTCCTGCCTGTATGACTGTTGGATTGTACCTACTAATGTTATTCTGCATATGCAGCCTCTACAAGCCCTTATCATTACATAAAGACCATTCTAGTGCATTTTCATTTTACAAATAACCAGGAGAGGTTGTGTTTATTATATTGCACATCACTGGTTAGCTGATGTTCTGAGAAAGGAAAAGCTGCCTGTTGTCCTAAAATGCACCATGTGGTCACTGACAGTTTGTTTCTCACAGTGTGTTTCACTGCATGAAGTCAGCCAAGTATAAAAGTCATCTATGGTCTTCTGGTAAATTCAGTGGTCTCTGAAATGTGAATTCAGTGCCTTTCTTCTCCTTGTGTGTTTTATAACTAATCAGATTTTCTCTACTCAGTGTCATAATGAAATTATACTATAACAGTGGTCAAATGAAGACTAGAGTGAAGCCATAATTCTGATGAGAGAACAGCCCTTTTATTAAACCGAGCAGACAGAAAAGCAGAAAATATACACCTACCTGAAGGTGAAGGTCACCACTTCATCACACACTTGAATCACACACTTCATAACATACACTTTATGGTTATGTGTTTATCTCTCTCAACTGAAGTATCTGCCTCCTGTGAGCCTCTTCCCAGCATGTCAGCTCCTGGTTGGCAGCGTCCCCATGGCCAGTACTCAATCCACACATTATAGTGTGCTGACTGGATTTGTAAATCTTCACCCTACATTGTCAGAAAACAATGAACTGTGCAGGTACATTTTAATCCTTTCTGTTATTCTCAACCGTTACAGTAATGAGATATTAGACTTTTATTTACTTGCACATTACTCATCATTCTACTCTTTTATTCTACTCATCTCAGATTAAACATATTTATTGATAACATACAGTAGACAAAGTGCACATCAAAGTGAAACATGTTAGTGATCAGTAGAGGCATTGAGAGGTTGTGAAAAGGAGAAATGACATGTGGTTGTTGAGGTTTCCTGAGGAGCAAATAGAATGTGAGAGAGACACACAGGCAGTGTGGTAGAGTGTGTGTGTTTCTCTTTGAGGGACATTAGTGTGTGTAGAAGAATCAGTGGTGATGGAGTGTTTGTATCTTCTGCTTGTGGTGTTTCACTTCACTGCAGGTGAGAGTAGTTATTTCATACCTTCATTCAGAGCTCTGGATGATTTCTCTAATGCATAATAAGATGTGAGGTGTTCTTTGTGTGTGCAGGCTGCTCTCTCTCAGGTGATCAGAAGAAAAAGGAACTCAGAGGATACACTGGTGGCTCAGTACTGCTGCCCTGTTCCTGTGCTGACCTGCAGACCAAACCAAACACTGTTACATGGGGGTTTAGATCAGTAAAATCTAAAACCACTCTCTCCAATGAAATATACCCTGCACAGACTGGACAGCACAGAGACAGAGTCAAACTGAGCAACAAGAACTCAGGAAACCTCTCTCTGCTCATATCAGACCTGAGTGAAGAGGATTAGGGAGACTACAGGTGTTCAGTGGAGAGAGATTTTAAATTGATCAGTCTTCTTGTTGAAGGTAAACCACTTTGTTCAGCAGTGACTCTGAGCTAGTATTGACTTTACAGCATGAATGGAGGAGTAGACAAGTAATGAGCTACTTTTTCAAAGCTAACAAATTCTTTTTTTGCTAATAGCTGTAGCCACTACAGTGTTATGAAATGTAGCTAGTAGCTATAGCCCCTACATATTTTTTTCTAGCTGTAGCGAAAATTGTCACTACAATTTCACTACAAACTTCAGGAGGTCTGCTCAAAATGTGAACCATCGAAAACAGTTGTTAACCGGGCTGGTGGTGCCTGTGCAATCTAGACTGACCCTTGGACAGCTCGAGCGCACAGGCATGTGTGCTGATCACTCCTTACTAGTAAGTTTAGCTCAGGGGTCGCATCCAAAATGTTAAGAAGAGCCATTTTGTCCTGTCAACAAAAATGAAACCACCTTGGGAGCTGCAACATTTTATGTCCATTTTACCATCTTGGCTGTAAATATGTCTCAGTATATGCTAATGTACTATTCTAGACTAAAAATATAAATGAAAACACAGACTAACTTTACTCTGCTTTAACCTTTAGGTCAGCTACTGCTTTTCTCAGTGAGGAAACTTTTCCACAAGTTTCTTGTAAAATTTCTCTCAGTGTTTGACTTTTTATGAGGCTGAAGTTTCTTCTCATTCTCCTGCTTCTCGTTCAAATTTTCCCGTTCCACCTTAAATGGTGCCTGAGGTCCCAGACTGTATTGTTACGCCATTTAAGGTGGAGTGAGAGAATTTGAATGAGAAGCTGGAGAATGAGAAGCGACTTCATTATCTGCATTGCTGTGTCCAGCAGTCTGCGGCTCAGTCTCAGGGTGAATTAGTTATAATGATTTTACAGCAAAGGAGGATTATTATGTTATTTTGCCTAGAAATCTAGTCCTGCTATGGAGAGATTATTCAGGCCTGATTCTCACCCCAAACAGAGCCAGAGTCACTGATGAGAATTTGAATTTAAAGTGTTGCTGAAATTTAACAAAGGACTCTGAATGTCATGTGTTTATCTTGCTGAAATGTTTAAATTGGAGCAGTTTTATTTCCACAGTTGTTAACGCTTTGCACAAAATCATTTGGTGTGTTTATGGTTATTTTTGTTACTGGTTACTTCAGTGTTGTGTTTGATGGTAACAGATGAAGTGAATAATCAGGAAGTGATTTATTGTGTTTGTGAGCATTTGTGTTCATGTGTTTGGTTGTTATTTATCTCTGCAGTGAGAGAAACTCCAACAGACCCAAGAACAACTCCATTAGCCTCTCCACCGGCCACTACACACCAACAGACAGTGTTCAGTCTACAGCTAGGTCAAACAACTGTCCATTTTAATCAGCACTGAAAGAAAGAGTCTCTCTGTTTTCTACTGAATTGTTGTTTGTGTTTGTTTTATACAGTTATTCATATCCTCATGGTGTTGCTGCTGCTGTTATTTGGGGGAGTGGCGATCTTCTACAGTAGATGGAAAAGTACGAACACAAATACACACATACAGACTCTGGATTAGCCTCAAAACAAGACTGTCCAAGTATGTCGATTATCAGCATTGATATCACAAGCTGTCTGACTGGATTTTCAACTTTTAACTCTTTACAGTTCTTATAGTAATTTAGGAGCCATAATAAATTTCAAAATTCAACATGAGAATTATCGTGTTAACTTTCACAAACTCAGTCTCAGGGATTTGCAGTACCTTTTCAATTTAGCTGAAGTTTATTCTTTATTTCTATTAATCTCCATGCTGTTTTCTATATAAACTATTTTATTCAGTCATTCTGAGGCAGATGAATAAAGATTTTAGTACTGTTGTTTAATAACAATGCAAAATAAGCAATCCACTCACAGCGTTTCCATCTGGTTCTTTGTGTCAATGAGAGCGGGATGTTAAAATCAGAGCTACTGTAAATCTCAAGTTCATATTTTTCCATTTATTTTATGTTTATGTGAGAAGGTTTAGTGCTGAAGTTACCACTATTGAACGTTGCTCTGAGTGTGTCTTCTCCACTTAGGAAGGAGAAGTGGACAGAACTGTGACCACTAGAGGACATAGAGATCTTAACAGAAAGAGGAGAATCAGGTCACAACACATGCAGAGCTGCACTCAGCTGCATTTCAGTTCAGCCTTTCTAGGGGGCCTTTAATTCTTTAAGAGGAACCAACGTGAACTCTTTTCTTCAATGTTTTTTGCTTCATGGGTTGAATGTGTTGTTGAAATGCTTCCTCTGTTGTCACCAGAAAATTGGCAATCTGTTAAATTTCCTTTTTATGTACAGGCTTTTATATATTTGTGCATTAATCAGAAATTCCAACCCGTATTTCTGTTATAAAAGGTTTTTATTTATTTACTTTGCAAAACACATTATTGACCACTTTCCAGACTTTTCTTTTTTTTATAATACAAGTTTTTGGGAGTGAGCTTCATATATATATATATAAGAAACATCAAGGCTATACTGGAAAGAATAGCACCTTTTAATAAAATGTGTTTTCCTTTAACATCAGCTGTTAACTCTTTACAAAAAACTCACTATCGAAATTGTTACAAATGAATATACAGCATTTTCAAACTCTTCATATATATATATTCATATATATCTCCATTTTCTCTCTCTCCACAGACTGTTTCTGATGCTGTGATGTAGACTAGTACAAATATGTCCTTATATTACATTTATCCACTTTGATGCACATTTTGATTCTTTTAATTTAATTTTAGAGAACACCAAAGAGTGTTTATGGCTTTGTTTTATCATTTTACTAATAAACAGTAGAATTGAACATTTCTTGATTGTAGTGGTAGTTTTTATTGAGTGATGTGTGACAGTCTGCTTGCTGTTGTATGTTGAGGTTCAGCTCATTTGTAATGGTGAGTGGATTTCACATCACTGGTTAGCTGATGTTCTGAGAAGTTGCCAGTTGTCCTAACATGCACCATGTGCTCACTCAGAGACAGTGGGGTTCTTACTTTATGGTGCATCTCATATATTTAACTATACACTATATTTCCAAAAGTATTTGCTCGTCTGCTTTCACACGCATAGGAAATTGAGTCACATCCCATTCTTAATCCATAGTTGCCAGACGGAGAATTGTGATTCATCACTCCAGAGAACACGTCTCCACTGCTCTAGAGTCCAGTGGCGGCGCTTTACACCACTGCATTCTGCGCTTTGCATTGCGCTTGGTGATGTAAGGCATGGATGCAGCTGCTCGGCCATGGAAACCCATTCCATGAAGCTCTCTACCCTGTTCTTGAGCTAATCTGAAGGCTACATGAAGTTTGGAGATCTGTAGTGATTAACTCTGCAGAAAGTTGGCGAGCTCTGCATACTATGCGCCTCAGCATCCGCTGACCCCGCTCTGTCATTTTACGTGGCCTACCGCTTTGTGGCTGAGTTGCTGTCATTCCCAATCGCTTCCACTTTGTTATCACTGACAATTGACTGTGGAATATATAGTAGTGAGGAAATGTCACAACTGGACTTGTTGCACAGGTGGTGTCTGATCACAGTACCATGTTGGAATTCACTGAGCTCCTAAGAGCGACTCATTCTTTCACAAATGTTTGTAGAAGCAGTCTGCAGGCCTAGGTGCTTGGTTTTATACACCTGTGGCCATGGAATTGACTGGAACAGCTGAATTCAATGATTTGCATGAGTGAGTGAATACTTTTGGAAATATAGTGTGTGTTTTCATCTGGGGCATTTGGTCCAACAAGGATGCTGGAGCACTGTCCTACCTGTTATCATGAGCAAACTAGAAGAAACAACCATGTTGAAATATATAAGTATTTTCTACTGAACATTTCTGTTTTAGCTGATACATACCTGTGAACGTGACTGGAGAGTCAAAACAATGAATGTGTTATAAAATATTTACTGTAGAAAAGTATTACTGAGCAGAAACCTGAAGAAAAACACACTGACCAACTGAGGGGCCTTTTGAAGTACCATCCTATTCCCTTTAATTATGTTATAAAATCACAGGGTGGAGCAGGAGAAATTGTAGCACCGGAGCATGTAGGAGAGATGAGGAGGCATCCGTTAGAAATATGAGAGACCATTATACCATTTTTGTCTTGCACACAATGAAGTGGTATAAATTTAAATCCATGCTGAGAGGATCAGTGAGGTTTCAGTTTTAACGCTTTGGCGCCACCTGGTGGATCAAAATGATAAACACACAGTTGGTTCAGCTCAGCAGCGTCTATCACCACAACGACATCTTTAACAAGAGAAAACACTGCGTTATTATGAAGGTAAATCATATCAAATCAGTCTCCTATAAATAAATGATGCTGTTTCAAACCTACAGTGAAAGTCTGTGAGCCCAAAGTTTTAAATATTTCAAAAGAAATCTCATCACTGACACACAAATTCACATATCTCTGCAGAGCTACAAGGTGTAGAAAATTCACTTTTCAGATTTTAATGACGTCACAATCAAGTTCAGCGGTGACGTCACACTCCGTGCCATATAAAAGCTGCTCCCATTATTTGGTCAGTCACGTATTTGACAACCGAAGAGAGCGACGCTGTAAAAGAAGTGAACGAGAAAGAACACTTACTCTGTTACTTTTTATTTATTCGCTTATTATTATTATTATTATTATTAATATTGTTGTTCGAGGTCGTGGTGACGGTTATGGCTTTTGAGAATTACTGAGCTACACAAAGCTGCTCCAGTCATTGGCATTCATGATCATTTTAACTTGGATCAGTAATGAGTGGAAAATAGAACCTTAGAATGTAGAACTTTCAGTAGAACATCCTTATATATTGAGGTTATTTCCTCAACCTTTTAGCTTTGGGTCATCATTACAGTTTTAGCTCCTCGGTTTTAAATGGAGATTTTATGCAGGATGTGGTCAATATGGTTTCAGGTCGTTTAATTCATATTTATACACCATTAGTTCCAGCCATGCAAGCTGTAAAAGGGACAACTCAACTAGAAATATCAGAACTATCTCAATGTCAAGACATCTTTTAAGCCGCTTCTCCCTCTGGGTCGCGGGGGTGCTGTAGTCGACACACCCCGGACAAGTCGACAGTCCATCACAGGGCAGACAGACAGACAGACACACACATTCACACCTAGGGGCAATTTGAACACGTCCAATTGACCTGACTGCATGGACTTTGGGATGAAACCGGAGAACCCGGAGGAAACCCACGCAGACACAGGGAGAACATACAAACTCCACATAGAAGGACGCTGGTTGCCCGACTGGGGAATCAAACCCAATGTCTCAATGTCAAAACAATCTCAGAAATTCTAAAGATACACGACGTGATCATTAACCAGAAAATCCTACAACTGAGCCAATATCTATGTCATCCACATTTTGTTTTCAAAATTACTTTTCTAACAGGGTTCAGTCTTGTATCCATGTAAGAGTTCGGATTACAGAAGTAATTCATTCAACCTGGAGTGACTTTGACTTTTCCTTTTTACCTTTAATACTGCAGCGCTTACGTTCTGGTATCTGTAGCTACATTTGCCAGAATGAAACTGCTGCATCATTTAAGGTGGAAAAGAAAATATGAATAAGTTACTTAGCTGCAGACATAAGAAGCATTAAGCAGTTAAATAAGGCAGTAACATGTAACCAAAGTCTTGAATTTCCTTTTATGACTACAAACTACGTTTGTTTTTCAGTTAAAGAACTGAATTCTTCAGTTGTCAGCTAGTTAGCTATCTAACACAGCAAATGCTAAATAGCTAGCTAAACCTAGCAAACTGCCTTCCTTTTAGCTTCTTAACTTTGCACTTTGCCTCTTTAAATTGTCACATGGACAACACCTATTCATGATAAAAATTATTCCAGCTTATTCAATATGCAGTGTTTTTACACTTTCTGTTTTCTCTCAGCTTTCCCCTTCCTAGCGTAGCGGTTAGCATGCTGTGCAGCTACAACATTTAGCCTATTTATTAGAGTGTCTTAAAGGGACAGGCACCACTTAAAGGCTAGTCGTTATCATATAAAAATTATAGACTGTAGTCATGTTTCATTCTGTAGTCCTCGTTATGCCCATATTAATAACTCCGGGTCTAAGCGCCATTTCTCAATGGCCAGAATAAACAGAGTTTTAGAAAAATCGCTGCTATCTCACCCTGTGTAAAATAATCATCTTCAGAGCCCGATATTTGTTGTCCTGTGTACATTTTTCTCTCGAATACCACTGGATTTTCCGAATTATGGGGTTGCTAAAGAGCCTTAATACTAATTGCTACATGCGAGCTAAAACTACTGCGCATCAATTTGATGTCACTAAGCTACACGAAACTAAGGCGGGTTGTGGTGCTGCTCTGACAAGCTGTGCTACCTTATCGAAATCCTCAATCATAGCACATTTTTACTGATATATCTGTAAATAAAACCACCAGGTAGGATATTTTGATAGGTTAAAACTCCTTATCAAAACTACTACCTATGTTAAAACTACGAGGCTGAATTTGCTTCTTTTTATGCAGCTTCTTGCTTGAATGTTCCTGTTCCACCTTAACTGGTGCAGCAGCTGTGACTAGCCATCACAAACATTAGCAAACGAGACAAAATGCTATCAGTTCTGTGAAACAGCAAAATAAGTTTATGGTACTCTGTTAAGCGAAAACAGAGAAACCTCCTCATATGATACCATTCAATCCTCCATGAAGCTGAAGTCAGCTTCTTTTTTGCCGCCTGCTTGTTTGAATTTTCCTGTTCCACTTCAATGTTCAGAGAAAGTGTCCTCAGAAAATGTTACCAGCATTAAAACAATAGTTAGGATATTTTGAGGGACATGACAATGTCACATGACAAAACATATCGGATTCTGAACATTTTTATTCAACACAGCGTGCGATAGAGGCAACTATTCGAAAAACCCTATTCATTCAGGCTATAGAGAAATGGAGCTTAGACCTAGAGTTTCTAATATGGGCGTAAAAGCACGGTGCAAACTACTAAATGATGACACGACCACAGTGGTCTGTTATCTTTCTTGTTCAGTTTCCTCAAATACTAAAAAGATCATTGCATATTGCAATTATTAACAAACTTCTGATCATTTTTTAAAATATATATGATTAACTAAAGTAGCAAGAATTTTAAAAATAAAAGATAATATACAGTATCTCACAAAAGAGAGTACACCCCTCACATTTTTGCAAATGTTTTATTTATTATATCTTTTCATGGGACACTATAGAAGTGAAACTTGGATATAACTTTAAGTAGTCAGTGTACAGCTTGTGTAGCAGTATAGATTTACTGTCCTCTGAAAAGAATTCAACACAGCCATTAATGTCTAAATAGCTGGCAACACAAATGAGTATACCTCACAGTGAACATGTCCAAATTGTGCCCAATTGTGTTGTTGTCCCTCCCTGGTGTCATGTGACTTATTAGTGTTACAAGGTTCCAGGTGTGAATGGGGAGCAGGCCTATTGAATTTGGTGTTTTGAGTACAATTCGCTCACACTGGCCACTGGATATTCAACGTGGCACCTCATGGCAAAGAGTTCTCTGAGGATGTGAGAAACAGAATAGGTGTCGAAAAAATCCACCAGCTCCGTGATGTCATCATGGAGGAGTGTAAGAAGATTCCAGTAGCAAGCTGTGCAGCTCTGGTAAATTCCATGCCCAAGAGAGTTAAGGCAGTGCCAGATAATAATGGTGGTCACACGGACAGTGCTGACTCTTTCAACACAATTTGGACATGTTCACTGTGAGGTGTACTATTTAGGCTATTTAGGCATTAATGGCTGTGTGTTGAGTTCTTTTCAGATGACAGTAAATCTGTACTGCTATACAAACTGTACACTGACTAAGTTATATCTAAGTTTTATTTCTATAGTGTTGTCCCATGAAAAGATTTACAGAAATGTGAGGGTGTGCTCATGTTTGTGAGATGCTGTAGCAGATGTTTGTCTGAGCTGCCTGGCCCAGCTGTGCCTGAGTCTGTAGACCGAAAAAGAAGCAGCAGTGGCACACACAGCTAAAAAGAAGAGATCACTTGCAAGCTTCTTCTAGCAGAGCACCACCACGAGCACCACTTTCACACAAAGGGAGGCAATAGAAAATGAATTTTCTAGCTACCTGTTGTCTGTCTGTTTGGAGAGTGATGCTGATCCTCTCAAATGGTGGAAGGAACATGAAGTTGCCTATCCAGCACTGAGCTGCCTGGCAAAGAAATACCTTTGTGTGGCAGCCACCAGCTCCCCTTCTGAAAGGATTTTCAGTTGCAGTGGAAACATTGTAACCTGCCTCAGGGCATCCTTGAAGCCTCATACTGTTGACAGACTAGTTTTGCTTGCACAAAATTTGTAAGATGTACAGTAGTTGGCCTGGACTGTTGTTGTGTTCTCATTATACTGTTATTGTTATTTGAGATTTGCACAAAAGATGCACTGACTGAAGGATGGAATTTTGTTGATTTCACTCAGTCTCAGTACACAAGAAGGAAGCACTTTGTTGAAGTCTAATTCACTGGAATCTGAATTTTGAAAGAATAAGTTAGCCTTTGACATTTTGTGTTCTGTAACTTTTCTGTTTACATTTTAATAGCACAGCCGTGTGCATTTTGTTATGGAAGAAAAGAGCTTTAATTTATTTAAGGAGCATTATTATTTAATATTTGCCAATAGTTTTATTTTTAAGCAACTGCTCTTTTACACTTAAAGCTAAATGTTAATAAAAGTGCCTGAACTCAGAAGAGTCTTTTTGTTTATAATTTTTGCGAAGAAAAAATATTGAGATATATATCATATATCGCCATTCAGCTAAAAAATATTGAGATATCATTTTTGCTCCATATCACCCAGCCCTAATTCATACAATTAATTCCAAACATACATGGATGTTTGCACACAACAAAAATTCTGCATGCTTACAGTCAGACTCATTTTAAATAGTTATTGATTCTGTGACTACACGCTAAAAACTGCATTTATTTTATATTTTATTAGTCAGATGTTCTGTTGAAAGAATTAAAAAATTTCTACATAATTCAATCATGAGATCTAAACAAAATAATTGTGGTTTGAAGTGAAATGGTTCTTTGTAGAGAAACTTACAGACTGAGATTTCTTTGCAGTGGTGGTGATAGTAACCAGGGACTCAATGTCTACAATGCAAATACAATCATTTCATTTACCATTGAAAACAAAAGCTCATATACACATCTTCCAAGTTTTTTATATGTAATGCCAATGATAGTAAAATAGTGAAAATCTGAAAAACCTCTCTGCCACAACTGGATTCATAATCATCATCGTCATCATCATCGTTAATTGCTTAGTCCAGATAGGGTTGCGGTAGCAGTTGGGAGAGCAAAGAATCCCAGATGACCCTGTCCCCTGTAACTTCCTTCAGCTCATTCCCAGGGACCGCAAGCCGCTCCAAGGTCAACTTGGAGATATAATCCCTCCAGCAGGTCCTAGGATGACCCTGCCAAATACAGGTTGAGCAAAGCCACTCTGACCCCTCCTGAGTCGTCGGACAGTTGTCCAGAACCTCCTTGAAGCTGACCAAAAGTCGTTTTCCATGGCTTCACCAAAGTCCTCTCATGCTCTGGATTTTGCTTCTGTCACCATTGTCGCTGCCACCTTTTTTACACCTGGCAGCTTCAACAATGGAGGTTTTGAACAGGGTCCTGTTCCCACTCACCACCAGATGCTGATCAGTTGACAGCTCAGCACCTCTCTCCACCCATGTGTCCAGAACATACGGTCCCAAGTCAGATGAAACGACAACAAAGTTGTTCATTGACTTTTGACCCAATCACACCTCTCCAGGTCTCCCATTCGTTGCCACCATGAGTATTGAAGTCTCCCAGTAAGACTATGGAGTCTGTAGGCGGGGCCCTTTCTAGAACCCCGTCCACTTGCTCCAAGAAGGCCAATACTCAGACCTGTTGTTTGGTGCATAAGCACACACAAAAGTCAGAGTTTTCCTCTCTGCAATTTATTTCGCATTGAGGCAACCCTCTTGTCCACTGGGACAAAGTCAAACTTCACGGCTGCCAGCTGGGGACTCGTGAGCATACCCACATCCACCGGGTGCCTCTCACCCTGTGCAACCCCTGAATAGGAGAGGGATCAACCCCTATCCAAGAGTTGGGTTCCACAGCCAACACTGTGGGTGGAGGTGTGCCCAACTATATCTAATTGGTACCTCTCAACCTCCCACATAAGCTCTGGCTCCTTCCAGGTAGGTTACATTCCACATACCAAGAGTCAGTTTCTGCCGCAGGGGCCTAGGCTGCCTAGGGCCTCCCTGCCATCTCCCGCTGCCTAAATGGCACTGCACCACTCCCCCATGCTGGACCTTGCGGGTGGTGGGCCCACATGGTCTCCCCGCATTGCCTTTTCGGGCTGAGCCACACCAGGTCACGTGGGCTGCCCGGCCAGCAGGCGCTCGCCGAGGGATGCTACCCCCAGACCTAGATCCAGGGGTAGGTCCCGGTGACCCTCTCCCGGGTAAGGTACATGATTGTGTGTGTCCATTTTTCATGGAGGTTTTTTTTGTATTGAGTTAGTCTTTGTGTTAAACTTTGTGTTTAAGCCAAATCCTATCTCAAAACAATTATAAAACAATGACTTGGGCATCCCGCAGCATATTTCTAACCATTTTACGTAATCATTTTCTGTGAGGGAGCTTCAGATGTCTGGTTCCTATCAGTACCGCTGCGACCAATTCTGACTCTAAGTTTCTATATATGTAAATCATTTGAATGATATGGATTTTTTAATCAGTGAAGTCGGCAGTTGGAGTTATGAACGTGATGTTTTGCCTTTTATGAAAGACCCTGGAGAAAACTGCAGAAACCCTGGAGAAGAAGGTCTAGTGTAGTGTTTTAAACTGCATCTTCTCTCTTCCCTACTCTAGGAGAGCCATCAAACTCTCAGGCTCCCAGTACATCTGTGGCCGTCCCTGTGCCAAAGAGAAGATGCAATTTAAAACATTACGAACATTTGAAAATGATTTTACATTAAAAACCTGTCAATGGGATGGTGGGCAACAGGCAAACAATATATCACTATGTAGCTGTGTGATATGCTGTATTTGTAAAATTATTGCTTCAGAGCACAGTTTGTTTGGTAGCCTCTAATATGCCCTCACTAACAGCCATTTCAGATCCTCCTCTTTTCTCTTCATGTTTCAAACAATGTGTAAAATTCTGATAAAGTACTTTCTTGAAGTGAGAAATGAAAGCTGAAATAATTACCATTTGGAACAGGCTGATTCTGGGTCAGGTCTTGTTTGGGAAAAGCTATGTGTTTTATCAGCACTAAAATATTACACCTATTGGAGGCACAGTTATATGAAATAACTTTACACAGAAAAGAAACCAGAAAAATCACATAATGACCAAAACAATATTGCACAGGTTGAAGATCTGCTCATAAAAATAAGAATAAAACAGTCCCTTAAGTCTCAGCTTTGGATATATAATTTTGGGAATCCTGACTTTAAGGACTCTACACTTACACACACACAGTTCTGTAGAGTCCGTCACTCTAAGCTGTTTTAAAATTGCCATAATAGCTGAAATAACTGTGTGAAGTATCTCTCTAGAGATTAACAGGAGGTTCAGTCTCAGCTGGGCATCATGAGTGGTCATGGCTCCATTTGCTCTCATGAAAATACTTTGTAATACGAACTTTCTTCATTTCAGCCTGGATGGACTTCAGGACTTTATCAGACACCATCTGGACTTGTGTGGTGTAGAGAGTTAGATCAACAGAAGGATCCACCAACTCAAAGTCCGCCCTTTAATTCAGAGACCAGAGCACTCACGACCCCGCTGCAGCTGACATGATGCAGTCGAGCACAGGAGGTTCTACACTCGTCTGTTGGCTTTTGTCGCTTTCTGATGTCATAACAGTCTCAGAGGTCTTGTTGTTAATCATTTGGAAGACCACCTCGAACGCCTTATCCAGAAAGCCTTTAACAGAGTTTTCCTTATTATCCTCAGTAATGTTGTTGTAGATGATGCTCTCTAAAACCCTTTCACAACGAGGGTGATTAGACCTAATCCAGAGCTTCTTTGTCAGATAAGAATAGATGGCCACTAGACGTCTTTCTTTTGTGGCAATGTTGGCTTGCTCCTGAGGGGTAGGCTGTTTAGCGACCATGCTGGAATCAGATGGACTGCCTGACTGCCTTGGTGTGCCTGATTCAGAGGAAATCTCTGACTGTCTTTTTTTTGTCAACCACAGCCTGGAGGAAGTTTCTCAGGGATGTATCTGAACCACAGTCCAGAGCATTGCTTGACATTCCCTCAAAAATAAAATAGCTCAGTGAAAAAAACAAAAACAAAAAAAAAGGTCTCAAAAATAACTCCCACCACCTTCATTGATACAGGGGCCCAAAAGCTTCTAGTTCATTGTATATTTTAACAGGAGAACCTCGAGACACTCTGAACCAGCCACACACTCTACAGATTTCCGAATCCTGCAGCTGCAACATCCATGATTCCATTCAGAGCAGAATTATCCCAAGACTGAGCTTGAAGATTCATCTCAGAAGGAGCAAAGTTCATCTAGAGAAACAATACCGCATGAAAAGAACTGTTAATGTAACAGAGGGTAAACATAATTGAATAACATTGTCTTTACCTGTTCACAGTCCTGTTTTGTTATGAAAAATTAGTTTAAAAAATATTCTGTTAGCATACATCAGTGTAGGATTTACTCATTTGTAGATTGTGTGATTCACATCTTATTCAGTTCAAGATTCATTCCACTCTGCAGCTTGACAATTGCTCATCCATTGCAGTGAGTTTGCTGCAGACACTTTCTGAGGACCTCATGGAGATGAGTCACCTCCATGTCCAATTTCAAATTTGGATCCATTATCTTCTCCTTAACTGCTTTATTCCAGTCAAGGCAGTTCACCAGCACCATCATGGAGTCATACGGCACTGGTTTACTGATTGTAACTGAGACTCATACAGTGGATAAAAAGTATATGAAGCTGACGTCAGCTTTATATACTATTCCACCTTAAATGATCTAACAGTTGCGTTCAGATACCTGGACGGATGTTAATTCAATGCATCAAGTCATTACAGGTAAGACATAAATAGATCAATGAACATGTTTCATGTTGCCCACCAAGGCATTATGCTTTAGCCTAGGATGATTAGTTCTAGGTTTTTAAATATTGCTGTGTTGTTTCTTTTGTTTGATTTAATGTTCATGTCGTCTTAATTAGAATCTGCCTGCTGACGTCGTAACCTGTGTTTCTGGCTTTGATAATTATTAGGTTTTTGTTAATTATTAGGTAAAGATGTTTGTACATCTTTAACTTTGTAGGTTTAACATTGTACATCTCAGCAGTCTGAACTTAACTTAGTTTTGTTATCTTCTCTGTGTAGAAGTTGTGTCTGTCGTGAGTGGAAGGTGTTGGTTTTGTTTGTGTGACTCCAGCTTTCTGATTGCTTGCTATTGTTTTGTGTCAAAGTGAAAGCATTGGAATATGTGGGGTGATGACTACACTGATGTTAGGAACAGTCTGTGGCCTGACGTAATGATATTGCAGGGCATAAGCGCACACAAACTTGATTGGGTGTTTTAGGCTAGCACATTTTTGGGGATGATGTCTGCGGTTCTGTTATAAACCATTATGTATGCTCAGTTTAATGGATGTGTACCTCAGTAAAAAGATATTCTCTCACTAATATCAGATATTCCCTCAATAAATTTTTTGAGAAATTATATAGAAATAATTTTTAAAGAAATACTTTTCATTTTTTAATTTAAATACATATATGAACATGGCCATTTATAGTCCTACTTAAGTAAAAAATATAATCATATTTAAAAAATTTTTTTCTACTACATTACTGGTCCTTTACTTAAGTAAGGAACTTGTGTACTTCTGTCATCTCTGGTTAAAGTATAATTGTGGTTGGGTTTTTTGGGTTTTTTTTGCCATGAGCTGGATCAACTGTGTGTTTATCATTTATGATCCACCAGATGGTGCCAAATACATTGGTGTGGAGTACTTTGGATCCTATGAAACCTTAACCAGGCATCAATTCAATTTCTAGGTCTAAATATAAATTATACACAGCTTTTATAACAGTTGCCATTATTTTGGGTTTAAAAATGGAAACAGGTGGAGACAAATCGCAATGATTTCTGGGTAAGTTCTGCTGCTGATGTCGACTTTGCTATCTACTATCTCTTGCCCCTCAGGCTCATCCAACACCCTTTTCTAATAAAAGCAATCTAATAAGCTTGTAAGCTAATAAAGTAATGGAATAACTCTAAGGATGCTGCTGGGGAAATGCTTAGGCCAAGTGGACGAGACCTTGTTAAAACAGATATTGAAATGCAGGGTTGGACTGAGCACAGGATGCATACCACTCTCATTGACCACACAGACTGCTGACCCATAGACACCAACAGACAGATGCGCTGTTTCCATCCTTTTTTTTTATCATGCCCTCACCACTCAGGTGTGCATCACACCTATGTCCCTTAAGTGTCCACTCTTGACAGAAAGGAAGGAGGTGACATTAAGGAGTGCATTATTCAAACAGAATATACTGGCCCTTGGGAGGTTAGCCTGAGTGAGTTAATTGGCTAACCATGCAAAATTTGCAAAGACTAAAGACTTAGTCTTGGTGAAAAGCCTTTCTTTTTGTTGTTAGCTGTGTATCCTTAGCATGCTAAGTAGCAAGCTAGCAGAGTAAAGGATGAGGTTTGCTGCCTAAAGGCCAGCTAAAGCCCAAGACTAAGCCTATACTACTATAACCAGATTTGTCCACTATTATTTTTTGGGGTTTGACAGCGGGTCACAGTGATTTCTGGGCAAGTTCTACTTGTCTTCAGTCAATCCTTTGTCCCTCCTTGGACTTATCTAGCACCCTTTAGATAACAATGCAAAAAATAACAGTAGTAGATGTAGTAGGTCCTATGAGCTGTTTGTGGTGCTCTGCACAGCCTCAGTAAATTGAACTTTAATTGCAGAAGCGTTAGCTCTTTAAAAAACTTCTGCATAGTTCTAAAAGGAGTTCCCTTTCCAAACATCAAAACATTTTCTGAAAAATTTTTCACTGTTTACCCTCATTTTGTGAGGACTCACTTGCGCACACCCTCTAGCCTCTAGTTATGTTTTTGGTATAATGAGAGAAACAGTAAGTGACCAGTATTTCCCCTAAACTGGCAATAATGTCAAGCATATTGTTTTCAGTAGTTGTGCATACACCTAACTTCCAGAAGAGGGAGTTAAAGTTTTTCTTAAAAGCACTGTGAACATTTTAAAGCCCTAAAACCAGGGGTGGGGAACCGAGGGCCAATGTCCAGCACAGCTTGTGTATTTCCCTGCTCTAGCACACCAGCGAAACCTGATAATTAGCTGAAGAGTTGACTCAGTTGTGCTTGTGCAGGGAAATCACCATCTGTGCAGGACTGGAGTTCCCCACCCCTGCATCTAGACCAATAGCACACACTGGGTTACACTCATTCACATCTCATTTACACACATGGTTCTTTAAAGAAGCATCCATTAAGAGGTTTTTAGGGAACCAAAAGTGTTTTTTCTATAGCATCACACAAAAAAAACATTTATTTGCACATTTATTTGGAATCTCTGCATGCAAGGGCCCAGGCTGAAAACTAGTTTTAGGCTGTGATCTTCAGGACCTCAGGTGGCACGGCATTAAAAACAGACACGATTCTATAGTGCAAATCACTGCATGGGCTCAGGAACACATCTGAAAATCACTGTGTGTCCACACAGTTCATCACTACATCCACAAATTCAAGTTAAAACTCTATCTTGCAATGAAGAAACCATATATGAACAAGATCCAGAAATGCTGCAGCCTGGGTCTGAGGTGGAAAAGTAGAAAATCTGATGAATCAAAATTTGAATTTCTGGGGGGAAATCATAGGCTACATTTTTTGGGCTGAGGCCCATCTAGCTTGTTATCAGTGCACAGTGCACACCCCCGCTAATGAGATGCATTAGTGCTCATGACATGGGTGACTTGTACATCTGTGAAATCACCATTAATGCTAAACAATATATACAGGCTTTGGAAACATATACTGCCATCCAGAGAACATCTTTTTCAGGGAAGGCCTTTCTTATTTCAGCAAGATGATGCCAAACCAAATTCTGCACATATTACAACAGCATGGCTGGCCTGCAGTCCAGATCTGTCACCCTTTGAAAACATTTGGTGCATTATGAAATGACAAAGTAAACCCCAAACAAAAGTGGGAAAACATTTCACTTTCAAAACTACAGCAATTGGTCTCCTCAGTTCCCAAACGCTTACAGAGTGTTGTTAAAAGAAGTGGTGATGCAGCACAACGGTAAACATGCCCCTGTCCTAACTTTTTTGGAGCATGTTGCTGGCATCAAATTCAAAATGGGCATATATTTTTCAAAAAACAATAAAATGTGGTGTGTTGTCTTTGTACTATTTTCTGTTAAGCACAGAGTTTACATGATTTGCAAGTCATTGTGTTCTAGTTTTATTAACATGTTGCTCAGCGTCTCAACTTTTTTAGACAGGAGTTTATAAAAACACAGCATTGAAAAGGCTTTATAGTGCACATTTAATCCCTTAAACTCTAAGGGCCTGTATGTAGGCCCACACTTCACTTCACCACAAAATCCAAACCACTTTTAAGCCTCGGTGGAATCATAAAACCTATATAGCTCTGGGATAACATCTTATGGACAGATGAAATGGAGAATGGTCTATAATAGAGTTCATGATCCACAGCAAACCCCTTTATCTGTGAAACACGATTGTATACGGACACATATAGTTTGTCTTTACTGATGATGTGACTGCACCTGGCAGCAGCAGCATGAATTCTCAATGAACCAACATAACTCAATCTTCTTGTGCCTCAAAAATAACAAAAAACAAACAACTAAAGTAACTTTTTCCCATTTTTTAAGGCTAAAAAGTGGAATGTTCTTCTGGTCACTCAACCTGAACCCTACTGTGCATGTATTTCAGTGACTGAAGGCACAAGGTCCCCAAAACATGTCTATTTTTCATTACAAGCCTGGCAGGGCCAGAAGAGACACCCAGTGTTTAGTCACATTTATGGGTCACAGACTTCAGGCAGCTGTAGACTTGTGCCTGAAACCTAACAATTGTTACCTATTCAGGTAGTTTTGGAAAGCAGGAAGGTACCCAGTCATGGCCAAATTGGATGTCTGCATAAAATGCTGCCTGCTGTGGTACCTCCATCTGGCTGATTTGTGAATTTAGCATGGATGTATCCCTCATTGCTTTATGTTTGCCATGGTCTGGCATTAGCACAGTTGTAGTCAGGAGAAAAAAGGATGAAGGGACCAGCACCTGGTGGTTAAAAAACAGTTTGTGTGAATTATTTACGACTGCGCCTGGCCATTTATAAGCAAACAATTACATATATAGATATAATTTTTTGACTACAACACAAGTGGAAAGTAACATTTTATCCCATGTAGCAATACTGTATATAGTATATACAGTATAATAAAACCATAGTTGCTTAACTTTTACTTTCTATTTACTAGATTATTTCTAATAAAGTGTTTAATATATGTTAATATTTAAAATACACTAAAATCATTATTCACTTGAACTAATTTGAATGAAGTTTATTGAACTTGACTTACCTGCGCTGATTTAACTTAAGTTGGTTCAGTTGATTTTACTAGAATCATTTTAAAAGTGCTCACGTTACAGCCCAGTTAGTTTAAACCTGAGTGAGGAAAGCTTAGGAGGAAATACAAGGTAAAACAAGGCAAAGACACATACAATATATTAGTGGATGAAGTCAAGAGCCTATAAGATCTCTGCCAATTTCTACAACTGCTGCTGGCAACACACTAATTTAATATGTTGGTTCAACTCAAAGATCCAATTTGAATAAATTAAATCATCAAAAGAGTTCTCTTAACTAACTGAAAAAAGTTGAATAATGTGGAACATACCATGACCGACTGAATTTCTTTGGGTATGCAACTCCTGATACCAGGTGGAACTCCTATGAAACTTGGAGAAACACAATTCATTTTTTTCATTACCTACTACTGCTATGCTAATCACACACACACACACACACACACACACACACACACACACACACACATATATATATATATATATATATATATATATATATATATATATATATATATATATCAAGCGAACCGGATGATAAAATAGAATTTAGCAAGATTGAGGACTGTATAAAAGACATAAAAGACTGGATGTCGAGTAACTTTCTGCTACTTAACTCAGATAAAACAGAGGTCCTGCTTCTTGGCCCAAAAGCAGCAAGAAACAATCTGTCTAACTTAACACTTAAACTTAATCATTTCTCAGTTGCATCAAGCTCATCTATAAAAAATCTGGGTGTTGTGATTGACCCTGATCTGTCCTCCGATGCACATATAACTAATATTACTAGAACAGCCTTCTTGCATCTCCGCAATATTGCTAAATTAAGAAATGCATTCTCTACAGGATGCAGAAAAGCTAGTTCATGCATTTATTACCTCATGGCTAGATTACTGTAATGCCCTGCTGTCTGGATGTCCCAGCAAAAGCCTTAAACAAGCTTCAGCTAGTCCAGAACTCTGCAACCAGAGTCCTCACAAGAACAAGAAAGTTTGACCATATTAGCTCAGTTTTATTAGCCCTGCACTGGTTACCAGTTAAATTTTGCATTGACTATAAAATTCTATTACTGACTATTAAATGGGCAGTTGTGGGCTGGAGGTTAGGGAACCAGCTTCGTGACCGGAAGGTCGCTGGTTCGATCCCCAGAGCTGACAGCACATGACTGAGGTATCCTTGAACAAGACACCTAACCCCCAACTGCTCCCTGGGCGCTGTGGATTGGGCTGCCCACCGCTCTGGGCAAGTGTGCTCACTGCCCCCTAGTGTGTGCTCACTAGTGTGTATCTGGTGTTTCACTTCACAGATGGGTTAAATGTGGAGGTGAAATTTCCCCATTGTGGGACTAATAAGGGTGACTTAATCTTAAAGCTCAAAATGGACTTGCCCCTCAGTACTTGAGTGAACTTCTCTCCTCCTATGAACCATCATGCCTACTTAGATGACAAGGTGCTGGCTTACTACCAGTACCTAGAATTAATACAGTTACATCAGTGGGGGAGAGCCTTCTCTTACAAAGCCACCCAGCTTCGGAATAATCTTCCTGTTAATGTTTGGGACTCAGCTTTTAGGTCTAGGCTAAAAACTTACTTGTATAGTTGAGCCTTTGGTCTTCCCTGTCAGATCTAGACCTGCTGGAGTCTCAGCTGCCCTGTTAATACTGTAATCTGTTATCAGTCACTCACTACAGAACTAACTCTGTGTGCTTTTCTTTCCTTTCTTTGCCGAGTTGAATAGCTGCCTATCCTGTGCATCTGATGTTGCTGCCTCTTCTGCCTTGATCGGGTGCCCACTGCTCGCCAGCCTTCTGGACCGGCTTGACCACCATTGAGCTTCTTGTATACAACGCTGTGCAATCCTCACCCTCAGGTGCTGCTGCTGCATATTCATAAACTAATCAAATTAACCACTGCCCCACCTGTTTTTCCCACTTTTTACTATAATACTTTATACTAACAATGTTTGCTATCCAGTGTTGACCAAAGGAGGATGGGTTCCCCTTCTGAGTCTTGGTTCCTCTCAACGCTTCCTCTTGCCTTTAGGGAGTTTTTCCTTGCTACTGTCACCACTGGCTTGCTCATGGGGGCTTGGACCCGGATTTTTTCTTTCTGTAATACTGATTGTTCTGACAACACCTGTTGTAAAAAGCGCTATATAAATCAATTTTGCTTGCTTGCTTTATTCTTGATTAACTTCGGCAGATATTATTTAAAAAAAAAAAAGACTTGAGAAGTGAGAAGTTTTTAAATTTTCTTTTCTTAACACATTCAAGAGCCAGTTCTAAGCTTTTTGTGTGTAGCTATGGTAAAAAAAAAATGATGTAAAAAGTCAAGTTTAGCTAGTTAACCTTACCTGACTAGCTAGTTTGCTAGTTATGCTAGGTAATCTTAGTTAAAGCTACATGTGTTCTTTTTCTATTTTTATTTTATTTTGTCATTATACAAAAATGACTGCTTTTAAACCTAAACCTACCTGTTTTTTATGTTCTATTGAAGTAACTTGGCTACAGTAAGCTAATGTTCATAGCATGGTAGCTTAGCCTATAATCAGTGAAACGCAGGAGCTTTTTGAGTTTTAGGTTGCATATTGTAAGGCATATAGCTCATAGGAAGTGATTTTAAAGTAATTACTCAAGTAGTTTTTCAGTAAATAACATCTTTCCTCTTACTTGAGTCATTTTACTTATTAATACTTGTATTCAGGATTTTCCACTACATCAGCAATACTCCACCCAGCTATTTAATAGCAGAAGTGCATGAAGTGTAGTATTGCTGAACTTACTGAAGCCTAAAATTATATTCAAAGTAAAATATTATACTTTGGTTATAAAAAGTGCAGTACACTCACCTTCTTTAGGGCATTCATGGATGATAAAACTTTGACGGGTAAATGCTAGCAGCTCTGCTGTCGTGATGTACCACAGGTACCTTTGTATCAAAAAGCGGCCTTCTGGCAGCTGACTAATGAGACAGCATTGGCAGAAAGGCATCAAGGCAGCAACCTTCAGTTTCAGACACAGTCAGTGGCGGCAGGGGATTTGCAACCAAGAACTAAACATGAAAATTTTGTTTAGATTACATTAATTTCTCTCCTTGAATGGGAGGAATGAATAAAAAGGGCTGTAATTCATGCAGGGTTCTCTGAATATTTACATAAACACCCTCAAATTAAATACAACATGGTGCACTTTAACCTCCTTATAATTGCTTCATTTCAAATCTAGTGTGCTACAGCACTGAACCAGAACAACAACGTGTCCCAGGCCAATTACATTTAGACTGTAGTGTGTATTTATGAGGGCCAACAATTGCACCACTTGAAAAAGACCTTTGTAGTAATAAAGTAATAAAGTAATTTCATGTGCCTCATGTCCAAATAATGTCCAGAAAAAATTTAAATGTGTCTCTGAACCTTTTGACACTTTGCTACTTCATGTGTCTTGTGCTGCTTGGATGGCTATCTGATCTATGAATGCATCCAATGTGCTGGAGATAGATTGCTGATATGATCACTCATGTGTAGGACACACACAGGCACTATCCTGGTATACAGTAATTCGCCTATTAATTTGAATATTTTTAACAATTTAAGACCTGTTATGTCTGGAAACAACTCTTAACCATTTACTTCATGATAAAATTTGAATGAAAAATATTTTCATGATTACATGATTTTTTGGTGTAAATGGTTTAATTAATAAAAGATATTTTAACCAAAATTTTTGGGAGGAGGTACTTTACTTTTTGTTGCCCTGTGGCAACAGCATGAAACAGTCTATGATGCATGCAATGGGAGTAAACCAGTACACTGCCATTCTAAGTGTTTCTTAGAATAAGGTATGAATAATGATATTAATATAGTCATTATATTATTAAATGTGTAGCATCTAAGATGGTTTTGTTTATGAAAAAGAAATTGTAACCTCATAGATTTGCTTTTTTTCTCGTGTGTGTGTGTGTGTGTGTGTGTGTGTGTGTGTGTGTGTGTGTGTGTGTGTGTGTGTGTGCCATTTTACACATAGAGTCAATTTTCCCAAAGACTTTTACTTTGTGGTAAGGCATAAATGAAAACAAAGTCATTGTTGCCATATGGCAACGCCATGCAGTGAAAGATTAAATTATCTTATTATTGCAATTACTAATTTAGCTATTAGTTATTTAGCTATATATATATATATATATATATATATATATATATATATATATATATATATATATATATATATATATATATAAAATTAGCTATATATAGCTAATTTAATTAGCTATTATTATTTAATTAGCTACATAGAAAAGTAGTCATACTTGGATTGAACGCCTATTATCAGTATAATCAGTTATAAAAACATGAGGCAACAGTTCCAAGGAGGAAAGGAACTTGGTTCAAATCAACTACAAAATTGAATGTGTCAAAATCATTTAATGCCTGCACTCAGTCTCCAGAACTTCCATTAAAGGTGCAAAGATGTTTCGATCTGGTCAATGCGATACGGAGGCAATGGAAGGCATATGACTTCATCCTAGTGTTTATGAAAGCAGTCTTGAATTTGTCTGGCCAAGAATACGGTGCATTATCATCTTGGAATATGAGAACATTACGAGGGAACAGTTTTGCACCATAGTGTGCACCTAGTCCTGTAAAATGGCCTCATATTCCTTGGCCATTACACAGCCACACAGAGCAATCACTGGACCTAATGACACTCATAAGATTGCTACCCATAGCATTATGGATCTACCACCAGGTTTAATAATTGACAGCAGACATTGTGGGTGGAAGGCATCCTTGGACTTTTTCAATGTAAACACATCCAAATAGGTGAAAGATGATTTTCTAACTGTATTATGTTTTGCTGTATTATTGTCTTTATGCTTTGGCTTGGGTGAAAAGCAGTGCTCTCAGAGGAGCCCAGCCATGAATTCAACTTTTGTTAAGGCCACAAAGTGACACATATGTTGAAATTAGGCCACAGATTCACTCATACAATTTTGTGGTAATTTTGTAGGCCATAGTTTTGCTGGATTTATCAGCTTTCCCTATCTGTCTCAGAAGACCTTCATGTTGTGAGCACTGTTACTCCCTGCTAAAGGCTCTGTTTGTGTTAGGATTCTTAGGCCGTATTAGAGAGTCTTTTTTTTAAGATTATGCGATTTTTCACTAATTCATATTACAGAAGCAAATTTTATCTCAATATAGGAATCTTATCTTATCCTACAGCATCTTATCTCAAGTTAGGAAATCTTAATCGACAGAGAATTACCACTCTGTAATATCTGTAATGTGTTTCTCAAGCACTAGAGGGCGCACCCGAGCAAGTTCAAAATGAATGAGTTAACATGGAGTATTTGAGCAAAATTGTAGTTTGTAAATGCTTAAATATTGTTCATGTAAAATATTACAGTTATTCCCTGAACACTGAATAGCATAAAACATTTTGTCACATGTACATTCATGATGTCTGTGGGCCCAGCCAATGAGCTGCTCCTCTGACTGACCAATCAGCACTCACAAGCTGTAACGTTAGCATCAAAACCTGTTTGCTGGAGAAAAAAGAAAAGTTACAGGAAAGATGTTTTTGCTTTTTCACTGAAGTACATCCTTCTACTTTCTAAAATTAAAGGAAAGTTCTGGGCGAGTGATTAGAAACTATTTTAACTTTTCATTTTTATCTGTTGAGTGCCATTTATTCCCATTCATTGAAGACTTGCTCGCAGATGCCTTCTGGCGTTTTGCAGTCCTGTTTTTCACATAATGGGAGAGATAAGAAGTGGCCAAGCTCCTGGCCTACTGAAGTCTACAATCAACTGTCATGTCTGTTACCTAGCAACCAAACATACACACAGCTGAATCTTTTTTGTCTAGTTAGGATGTTTCTATAATACTGTTTCCTTATACAGTTAATTTAACATACTTATACAGATAATTTAAGATTTCACAGTCAAGTTGATGTATACTGTTACAAATAAAGGTACTGTGCAGGTAAATCTTTTGTTCATCAATGTACAAACAATGCAAAAAAAAATAGTTTTAAAGCCCAGTTATGCACCTTAAATAGGTTTTTCCAGGTGAAAAGTATTTGCTTGAACCTTTTCATAACCTAATGTTTTAAAACAAAACAATACAATAAAAATCCTGGAGATGAGACAGGGTGTGTAGAGTCAATACAATTTAGAAAATATAATTTAATAGATTATGGTACAATTATGTTTCCTGACTAAAATTACTGAGATGTACCCTTGAGGGTCCCACCCCAGTGACAGTTTTGTACCGTTTTTCTGAGAGTGTAGTTTATTTCACATTAAAAAGTTTATTTACATTTGCAGAATTGATCTTTTTTTTATACAGGTAGGCAAAGGTGGTGTTAGGAGTCTTGCCCAAGGACTCTTATTGGTAGAGTATAGGGTGCTGACCCAGGTGGGGATTGAACACCAGTCTACAGCGTAGAAGGCAGAGGTGTTATCCACTACACTAACCAACCACACCTATTTGTGAACTGGAAACAAAATGGTGTAGATCAAATGCACAAAGACATGCAGTATTGTTTTATCTCACTTCTCAAGTCGTGTGTTTTTTTTTTTAATAATATTAACTTATTTTTTTCCCTAATGTATTATTATTCGAGTTTGGGGGCCCCAAAGGTGCTTGTGTCCTAGGGCCTCACAATACCACCTTCCATCCTTGCAATCATTACTTGCTTGTTATTCGTTTATGTTCTTTTACAAGCCAAAACAATTATTATTTTTAGAAAAAAAAAGTTCTAAAAGACTCTAGGGAAGATGATAATGTGGGTTGTGCTAACCACTCAAACCATGACTCATGTCTCATTAGAAGATTCACGGTTTACCGAAAAACGAAGTTACAAATCTCTGGCTGTTCAACCAGCACTATCTCTCTCTGTGTCTGTCTCTCAATCTCTTGCTCTCTTCCATCACGACTTCTTTTTCACTGAGAGGGAAAGAGCTTACTGTGAAAGGGGCGGCACATGAGAGGCGAAATGTGAAATCTGCACTCTTGATTACTGATGGAGGGAAGGAGGATGTGCAAAGAGAGAAATGGAAATGGCTTCTAAAGAGAGATCTCCTTCATGTATTATCAGTGCGTCCAGAATCCTTACATTTGAGAAAAGATGACATTTGACATTGACATTGTCCTTCCCATGTGAAGCCATCTCCCATGACTTAAAGGAGAATTCCACCAAATTTTCAAAATTTCTGTATAATTTTATTGTTAAAATCATTCAGAGTGTTTTCATCGTACGTATGTGGACACCCAATCATTACACCTATATGAGCTCAACATGAAGTTGACAATGTCTTCATGGACCTCACTTAGTGCACAATCATGTTGGAACAGGAAAAAGTGTTCCTCAAACTGTTGCCATAAAGTTGGAAGCATATCGTTGCTGTTGGAACAAAACCTCATATCTCCATTTTTGCCATTTTTCAGTTTTTGACATAATTTGAAAATGCCTATTGCCTTTTTACATTGTATGTAAATTTCAAGACAAATGGACCAAATGAAATGGCCCAGAATTACCTGGAAAAAACTTTGTTTCCTGTAAACAATTCTGTCATGTCTACAGTCAGAGGGTGAGATTTAAGACAGTAAGGCGCACTTAGTGGCAGATACAACCGTTGATAAACATATTACGTTACAAGATTTTTTAAAAGTTTAAAAACAGTGTTAGGCTGAATTGGAACTCAGAACTAGTTTGTATCTCTATATACACGTTCTCTGTTTGAACTTCAGCCTGCATGTGTTTTAGTGATGTGCCCCCACAGCTACCAAGGTTGTAGAGAAAAGCAATTCAGCTTGCTCTAATGAAAATAAGTGTTAACTTGAACAGTGCAGCTACTGCAGGTTTTGAAAAAAAAATTAATAAAATTGAAAAAAACAAGCTCCTCTCTAAATCAAGCACTGATTTTTTTGCTTAAATTATTGAAAAGTTCAGGTCTCTGTATTATTACTGTTTCTAGCAGGTGCAGTCTTGAAATCATGAGGAGGTGCAGCACTCTCAGCACCCTCACATCTTGCGTTTTTGTAGATAGCATTCCTCGGCATCCACCTGACTGAGGACTAACAGTTGGCTAGGGCAGATCTAGCAGGACAGACATTTCATAAACTGACTTGTGCAAAAGGTGGTATCCTATTATAGTGCCACTTCTACTGCTAATGTTTGTCCATTAGAGATTGCACGGCTATAATTTGAAACACTTGTTAGCAGTGGTTATGAGTGACACTCCTGAACTCTATAATTATGAACACTTTTTGCCATATAGTGTAGTTGGAACATTGCTCCAACTTAGGCAGCTACACAATATTGCTGCAAATATCCCTTCCCACCTCATCCCAAATATGCTCAGTAGGGTTGATAGCAATGAAAACTTGCTGTCACGTTCGTGGACCGCTCAGAGACATGTTGCTTGCAACATAGTGCATTATTATCAGGGCTGAAGTTGGGTGGTAATGATGTTCAGATATGTCAGGCCTCAGAGAGTATCAGAGACCTTAATGCATGCCAGGGAAACATTTTCCACACCATAACACTTCCATCACTGGACTGTGCTGACACCAAACAGGATGTCTCCATGCTGATGCCAATTTTTGATCCTTCTAAAAGCATGATGGAAAAAGGAGGATGTGTGTGATCAAACAACTTTCATCCACTGCTCAACAGTGCGGTTTTGATATTTCTGTGTCCAGTGGAGATGCACTTTATTGATCTTTACTTGCAATTTCAGTAATCAACATGGTTTTCTGCTGCTGTAGCCCATTTGAGAACAAAAAGTATTGAATTCTGAGATGATGTTCTACTCACCAGTGTTGAATTTGGGTGTAATTTGCCTGGTTGTGGCCTGTGTTTACTTGCATGAACACTGGCACCAATCACTGGTAGGACCAGCACATCTAACAACTATGGTGCCACGTTCATGCCAAGTCATTAAGGCCACTCATTACTCATTAACTCCCAGGTTATTACATACTAAGGCTTAACTACATGGACTTCATTTCAAATTGGCTGAGCTATTCTGAGGTTACAGAAGTGTGCAATAAAATTTTGGACCTTGGGCATTTAAGGGGTTACCTATTTGTGAGAAGGATAGAGTGTGGAGTTAATACATTGAAAACAGTGTTTAAGTACAAACCCAGACTGAAACCTTTTAACATTTTAACTTGACTTTCGAAGAAACAGTTTTTAGCTTTAAAAAGTAGTGATAAAAAGGTTACTTATGAATGTATCAGAGCAAATCCAATCTGTAAAATATTTTATATGTGACCTTGTGTAGTAGACATGCTTATCAGTGCTCAAGTTAGCCCACAGGAACAGAGTGATTAAGGATTTGCCCAACTGTTAAAGTTTCAGTGAATGATTTTTCAGTAGAGAAGGTACGCTAAAGGCACTCGTTCAATTCATGTCTTGTTTTTTTACTGCTTTCTAAGACAAAGTCTTCATTTATTCATTCATATCAGATATTCACATCAGCAAGAACAACCAGGCTTATTAACTAAAACTAAAAAAGATCCTGGTTCTGAAAACTAAAGTAGGCGGGTAAAAGAACAGAAGCTATAGTGTGTTTTTTGTATACGTAGGTCACTTCTTTTGGATGACAGCATGAAGTCTTCTAAAGAGGAGGGTATGAGTTTGCTCTGATGCTCAGCCAGGCTTGGATGATGCATGACAGGCTTTGAAGACTTCCTGTCTGGTTCTACCACTTCAGTATGTTTTTCATTGATTTGGATATTTTAGGTGTACCTGTAATCTTTTATCACTAAGAGACAATAAGCTCACCGGACAAAAACATAGTCACCTTGACTGAATTAGAGTGTAATAGCTCCATAAGCATGAATACCAGCTGCAATTCAATTTGGCATAGACTGGACAGGTTTCTGGATGTAGGTGACATCAATGTTCAGCCACTGTTGCATCAAAGAATTGTGCACTTCGACCAGATTTCGTGGATGCTCTTCCTGGCATCTTACTTGTTCCAGATAGTTCAATAGATTCTCAAGAGGATTAAATCTGGGGATTTTGCCGGACAGTCCAGATGTGTGAATGCTTCTGAATGTTCATCATGCCAGTCACATTTACAATGCTGCAAATGCAAGAATTGTCATCTTGGAGTACAGGGATAGGAATGTTATGTTCCTTGGTTAGATGTATCAATGTAGGCACTGTGGTTCAAATTTACTGTCACCTCAACCAAAAGACCCATTTCTGTAAAATTAGAACACCCCCAGAACATCACAGAGCTCCTCCAGCTTGAACCACACCTTGCACACAGTCCTCATTAAAGGCTTCCTGAGGTCTACAACGAATGTGACACTTAGCATCATTCACAAAAAAATGAGATTCATCTGATTAGATAACACGTTCCCAGTCATGAAAAGTCCAATTATTGTATCTCTTCAGCCACTGTAACCAGGCAACTCTGTAAGCAGAAGAGAGCAAAAACCTCTTGCGTGCCTCTCTGCTCCATACTGTATGTTCATGGTATGCAATTCCCTGTGAAGAGTTCTTTCACAAATTGGTAGTGAAGAACCTGTGTTGACTTCTAGAAGCAATTGTTGCCTGGAAGCGAAGTGATTTTATTCACAGGCTGCAAAACACTGCCTGTCCCTGTCCGTCAGTTTTGCCTTTAGGCCGCAATTCTGATGAGAATTTCCTGTAGACTGGGATTTTTCCCTCTGCTGGTGGTAACATCTGCTTTGTGACCCATTTTCCACACACAAGACATTCACTGCACTGTACCACCTCTTCTCAATCTATGAATCTCGCTGCACAGTCCACAGATGTTTATAGCCTGATCATCCTACCATCCTATCATTACTACCACCTTAAGAAGTTACATCTTAAACAAGCAGGGTTTTTGTCCGGGGAGCTTATTTTTGTCAGATTAATTCATTTTCTTGGTTTTCTATCTTTCCCTGTTTTTCAGTATGTTAATGAAATTTAGAGTCAGGTGTGTTCGATGGTATATTGGAAATCTCTGGTGCAAACATATTGTGCATGCATTTGCATTAGTGTGCCATTTGTGTTGAAGTGGGGTCATTACAACAACTCTTGTTGGGCGAATGTTTTCTAGCTTGCTTTTGCCTAGTTGGACTCAAAATATAAATGATAAATTATGACAAATTATAAATTATCTTAAATTCTGCACTCTTTCATGTGGTAAAGACACAGCTTCCACAATACTTTTCAAATTAATTCATTCTAAAAACTGATATAAGGGTCCCAGTGCTAATTTTGAGCACTGTATGTATGTACCGTAATGCTTTAATAATCTCCATTCAGCCGTTTTATGTTAAAAAAAAACAAACAAACAAAAAAAACTTGAATCAGTTTCATGAATTAGCTCAATTGGATGTGACATCATACTGATGGTGTGATGGTGACAGCACTACACACACCCCCTGCTGCTGTGTATGTGAGTTCATTCACGAAAGTAAGAGCTGTTAGTGAGTCTCAGTTCAGTGTGAGGTGTATAATTAATGCTGCTGAGTGTGTATAAGAGTTTGTGGAGAAAGAAATAGAGAGAGCACTCATGATGATGAGTCTGCTGTAAGAAAAGAGTGTCCCCTCATCATGTTCAGCAGTGCTTCAGATACATGATTAAACTCATCATCAGTCTGTCCATGCTCTCTCTCTCTCTCCCCCTCCTTCTCTCCTTCTTCTCTTTCATCTCTCTTTTTCCTATATCTCTTATCTCTCTTGCTATCTTTCACCTTTTTCTCTTTCTCTCTCCCTCCACTTCCCTTCTCCTACTTCTCTTTCTCCACCCTTGGCATCTCTCTTCCTCTCCTTTTACTCTCTCTCCCCTTGCCATCTATCTTCTTTTCTCTCTCCCCTCTCTTCCACCAGTTTCTTTCACTCCCAGCCTTTCTCTTCTTTTCTCTCTCTATTGCTCTCTCTTATCTCTCACTCTGCTTTTCCATCTCTCATCTCTCTTTCCCCCTCATCTACCTCTCCCTTGCTGTCACTTCTTTTCTCATTTTATCTCTCTCCTGTTTCTCTCCCCTCTTGCCATCTCTCTCCCTCTCGCACCCTCACCTCTCTCTTTCTCTCATGTCCCGCGCCCTCGTATCTCTCCCTCACCCTCCCATCTCTTTTCTCTCTCCTCCTCTCATTCTCTCTCCTATTTTCCACTTTCTCTATCTCTCTCTCCCATCTTTCTCTCTCCTCCTCCTCCCATCTATTTCTCCTCTTGCTAGCTATCTTTCTCTTGTTCTTCCTTTCATTTCTCTCTCACCCCTTGCCTCTCCCCATCTCTCTCACCCCTTGCCTCTCCCCATCTCTCCAGCTCTCTCTCACCCCTTGCCTCTCCCCATCTCTCCAGCTCTCTCTCACCCCTTGCCTCTCCCCATCTCTCCAGCTCTCTCTCTCACCCCTTGCCTCTCCCCATCTCTCTCTCACCCCTTGCCTCTCCCCCATCTCTCCAGCTCTCTCTCAATTCTCTCTCACTCCTTGCCTCTCCCCCATCTCTCCAGCTCTCTCTCAATTCTCTCTCACTCCTTGCCTCTCCCCCATCTCTCTCTCTCTCTTCTTTTGTCTCTGGCTCGCTCTCCCATTTCTCTCACTGTCCCCTTCCCACCCCTCTCTCTCTCTCTCTCTCTCTCTCTCTCTCTCTCTCTCTCTCTCTCTCTCTCTCGGAGCGAGAGAGCAGGTCGTACTAGCGGAATGCGCTGGAGAGACTGAATCTGTGCGCCTGATAAACTGACTGAAGGACTGAGACTCGGAGCTGCTGAGATGCTGAAATGGCTTCCAGAGAGATTAACGCTTCAGGTTTCGTCACCGTGTCCAGAGAGCTCACAGGTGAGGAGAGCAAACGCGCGCGCGCGCGCACACACACACACACACACACAGCGTTAGCTCCTTCACAAGCGCTAGCATCGCGGAGCCGCGTTGCTAATCAGCTCTGAGAGAAGAGCACGCTAACCGCTGCCGACGCAGTGCCAGTGTGTGTGTGTGTGTGTGTGTGTGTGTGTGTGTTCACGTGCGTGTTGAGTGTTTGGTCCGCGCTAATGTAGCTATCAGTTTTTATACAGTGACACCAGGAACGTCCATGCGGGGCTTTTAGCCGCGGTCGGGATTACCGCCGCCGGGCTATCGGCACAGAGAGAAATAAATAAATAAACACACCCTGAGGCCGTAATCGCGGTTTAAGGGAATAATGCCGCGCTTAACGGCTTTACAGGATTCGCGCATTCACTTTAATGCTCGCCCTCGTGGACGAGAATATTGAATATAACACACGTGTGTGTGTGTGTGTGTGTGTGGTAGTTAGTCACAGTGCGCGGGCGAGAGAGCGCACCAGTCTGTATGTCCTGTGTGTTTGTGTGTGTGGACACGGACAGGCCCGTGGGCAGCGTCTTAGCGCCGCACACACGGTAAGATTTATTTCTGTTAACGACTCCCAGTGACTGATTAATACACAGTGATAACTGAAGTAGAGAAGTCACTGAGTCTCAGTCTCGTCACCTGCAGTCCGCACAACTCATTACACACACGCTCGTTCTATCACTCCTAACTTTCTCATCTGTCCATCCATCCATCCACCCATCCATCCATCCATCCACTCACTCAGTAACCTAATACTTCATCTTCTATCTATATCTGTCTGCCTGCCCATCTGTCTACCTGTCTATCTATACATCTCTCTATCCATCTACCTGTCTGACTGCTATCTATCTAACTAAATATGTATCTCTTTGTCCATCAGTCAGTCAGTCTGTCTGTCTCTACCCATCTGTCTACCTGCCTGTTTATCTGTCTGTCTATACAGCTCTATCCATCTACCTCTCTGACTGCTATGTGTCTATCTCTGTCTGTCTGTCTGTCTACACATCTGTCTACCCCTCTGTTTATCTACCTGTCTGTCTATATATCTCTATCCATCTACCTCTCTGACTCTCTGTCTGTCCATCTGTCTGTCCGTCTGTCTGTCCGTCTCTCAACACATCTGTCTACCTGTCTGTTTATTTTTCTGTCTGTCTGTACATCTCTTTCTAAGTGTCTGACTGTCCCTCACTCCTAACTTTCCCACCCATACCCATCTATTCTATCAGTCCATCCATCCATCCGTCCACCCATCCACTCACCTAATAACCTAATACCTCTTCTTCTGTCTACCTATCTATCTAAGTGTCCATCTGTCTGTGTCTGTCTGTCTATCTATCACATCATCTTTCTCACTATAACTTGCAGATGATGTATAGGGCGGCTCATGTTTGCTGATTGTGTGTGTGTACGTGTACGTGTACGTGTACATGTACGTGTGTGTGTGTTGGTTGGTCTCTTTCTGAGTGTCAGTGTGTCCCATATGGTTTGGTGTTGGTTTTAAACCAGCTATAAAAGATTTCTGGCTTACAGACACACGTCTGCTTAAGGTCCTCACTTTACTGCTTGTTTATTTACAGCAGGAAACAGATAAAAACATTTGCACTGGCCATTCAGGCCACCAAGCCAATGAATCTTGTGGCCAAAATTAAGATTCTGTGTCCAGAACAATAGAAGCATCTTTCTCATTTGTCCATTGTGTTTATTAAGCATGCTTTAGTATAAAAAGGTCAGGTCTTCCAAGAAAATCTGATCTGATGCACTTAGTTTTGTATCCGACCACACAGATTTGTTAGAAGGAAAAAAGCACACAGCAAAAAATCTCCACTCGGGAAGCAGACGCCCAACTGCAGTAGGTAACATCTGCCTGTGTTACATATCATACTATTCTGACCATGTTTTGCTTTCTTTTTAACAGACAGCGTCAGGAAATTCATTGATAAATCCTCAATCAAGTTTGTTCGTGGCATCAAGCTTGAAACCAAAAATGGCAAATCAGAGGACAGGATACTGGTGAGTGGCTGAAATATACCGCCCTTTTTGGTAGAGGTCACCAAAGATTCAGATTTTAACAGCAGTTCTATTGACTGCTTGTAGACAATCTTCTCTTCTCTTCTCTTCTCTTCTCTTCTCTTCTCTTCTCTTCTCTTCTCTTCTCTTCTCTTCTCTTCTCTGTTGCTTTCTGTTCTTCTCTGTTGATTCTGTTCACACACACACACACACACACACACACACACACATATGCTTTGTATCTTCATTCATTGTCCATTTTAACAGCTCCACTTACCGTATAGGTGCACTTTGTAATTCTAAAGTGGTCCATCTGTAGTCACCTTGTAATCAATGGTCAGGACCACTACAAGACCAACACAGAGCAGATATTATTTGGGTGGTGGATCATTTTCAGCACTGCAGTAACACTGACGTGTTGGTATGTTAGTGTGTTGTGCTGGTCTGAGTGGATCAGACACAGCAGTGCTGCTGGAGTTTTTAAACACCTCAGTGTCACTGCTGGAACTAACCGTTGAAGAACAAACAAAATGAACATGCAGAGTGCAGCTATTTGGTAAGTGGAGATTAAATAGACGAAGACTGTAGATTCATGGAAGTGTACTTAATGACGTGGTCGGTTGGTGCATATGCAGTACTGGGCACAAGCACCTTTAATTTATGTCTGGTTAAAATGACTTAAGTACAAATTATCCATTTTTAAGCATCAGGGAAAAAAGCAGAAAATAAAGTAACACGTCTTAGACAGTTGAGAAAATTCTGTTTAAACAGCTATTTATCTGGACAGTAAACCAAATTTTCTTGCTCATAAAAACATGTGTATATATTGTTTATATCAGTGTGTTTGTTTTATCCATTTTCAAATCTCTCCTCGAGGAAGTCTAGTGTTATCTGTAGTTGTTATCCAGTACCTAGCTAGGCGTTTAGCTACTATTCTATAATAATCTCTCTTATTTCAGTTTTATCAGTGAATGAATATGATGTCAAGAGGCATTGAGGAGATGTCAGAGAACAGGCTTTGTTCTTCTAACTAGTTCAGAAGATATCAAATACTCTTTAGAAACAAGTAATGTTTGTTTTTTTAACTGTATTTATATTTATTCATATTTATTATAATGTTATACAGAGTTTTAACTGTACAAAATAAATGAAAAGACTAGTATAGTTCTATATACACTGCTCAAAAAAATAAAGGGAACACTTAAACAACACAATATAACTCCAAGTAAATCAAACTCCTGTGAAATCAAACTGTCCACTTAGGAAGCAACACTGATTGACAGTCAATTTTACATGCTGTTGTGCAAATAGAATAGACAACAGGTGGAAATCATTGGCGATTAGCAAGACACACTCAATAAAGGAGTGGTTCTGCAGGTGGGGACCACAGACCACTTCTCAGTACCTTTCTGCTTTCTGGCTGATGTTTTGGTCACTTTTGAATGTTGGTGGTGCTTTCACACTCGTGGTAGCATGAGACGGACTCTACAACCCACACAAGTGGCTCAGGTAGTGCAGCTCATCCAGGATGGCACATCAATGTGAGCTGTGGCAAGAAGGTTTGCTGTGTCTGTCAGCGTAGTGTCCAGAGGCTGGAGGCGCTACCAGGAGATAGGTCAGTACACCAGGAGACGTGGAGGAGACCGAAGGAAGGCAACAACCCAGCAGCAGGACCGCTACCTCTGCCTTTGTGCAAGGAGGAACAGGAGGAGCACTGCCAGAGCCCTGCAAAATGACCTCCAGCAGGCCACAAATGTGCATGTGTCTGCACAAGCGGTTAGAAACCGACTCCATGAGGATGGTATGAGGGCCCGACGTCCAAAGATGGGGGTTGTGCTCACAGCCCAACACCGTGCAGGACGCTTGGCATTTGCCAGAGAACACCAGGATTGGCAAATTCGCTACTGGCGCCGTGTGCTCTTCACAGATGAAAGCAGGTTCACACTGAGCACATGTGACAGACATGACAGAGTCTGGAGACGCCGTGGAGAGCGATCTGCTGCCTGCAACATCCTTCAGCATGACCGGTTTGGCAGTGGGTCAGTAATGGTGTGGGGTGGCATTTCTTTGGAGGGCCGCACAGCTCTCCATGTGCTCGCCAGAGGTAGCCTGACTGCCATTAGGTACCGAGATGAGATCCTCAGACCCCTTGTGAGGCCATATGCTGGTGCGGTTGGCCCTGGGTTCCTCCTAATGCAGGACAATGCTAGACCTCATGTGGCTGGAATGTGTCAGCAGTTCCTGCAAGATGAAGGCATTGAAGCTATGGACTGGCCCGCCCGTTCCACAGACCTGAGTCCGATTGAGCACATCTGGGACATCATGTCTCGCTCCATCCACCAACGCCACATTGCACCACAGACTGTCCAGGAGTTGGCGGAGGTCATACAGGCACGTGGAGGCCACACACAATACTGAGCCTCATTTTGACTTGTTTTAAGGACATTATATCAAAGTTGGATCAGCCTGTCGTGTGTTTTTCCACTTTAATTTTGTGTGTGACTCCAAATCCAGGCCTCCATTGGTTAATAAATTTGATTTCCTTCGATGATTTTTGTGTGATTTTGTTGTCAGCACATTCAACTTTGTACAGAACAAAGTATTCAATGAGAATATTTCATTCATTCAGATCTAGGATGTGTTATTTGAGTGTTCCCTTTATTTTTTTGAGCAGTGTATTTAATAGAAAATTACACCAACGTTTCCAACAATTCAGCGTATCCACTCCTTACCTTTATTACAGCTTCTATTCTTCCAGAATCGTTTTCTGTTTTTCAAAGAAATCTGCAGAGATATTTTTCCATACCTTCAAAGTTGAGTCTTAGAAGTTGGTTACATTTTCTGCATAGTAATCCCAAATGCATTCAGTGATGATGAGGTCTGGACTCTGGGGTGGTCAGTCTGTTCTGAGAACACCAGCTGTTTTTTTTTTTTGTTTGTTTGATTTGCAGATTTTTTTTCTCTATTGTTGTTTCTCAGTAAGGGCTTCTTGACAGCTACACATCCTTTCAGACTCATAATGCTGAGTCATCTTCTCACAGTGGAAAGATGGACAGAAACACCTGTGAATTTTTTTCAGATCTGAAGCAGCTTCATTTTCTCCTCTCTCTCAAAGATGAAAGCATTAAGTACTGTTTATCCAATGGGGACAGTTTTGCAAAGTTCTTAGGTCCCCCATTTTCAAACAGACCATAGGTTTCTAAATAAACCTCAGTGAGTGACGCCTCCATTAGAACTCTAGTTGGTATTTCTTGCTCTGTGAGCTGGTGTGAAATTGCTGTAATGATTAGATCTCTCTCTCTCTCTCTCTCTCTCTCTCCCCCCCTCTCTCAGTTTCTTACCCCCAGCTGGGTGGTGTGTGTGCTGAGTTTCAGTCAGGCTGATAAATGATTCATGGCATTGCGTGTGTATGTGAGTGTGTGTAAGTGTGTCCGCTGTGACTTCTTTGATATGCAGGGTCTTTGATGACTCTATCTGTAGGGACTCGCTGGGTGCGAGTGATAGGGTTGCTGAGGGTCCAGCAGCACCCACAGAATTTAGGACTGTAACTTGTGTTGCACTGACACAGATACTATATTTCTATCGTTGCCAATACTGGCACTTAAACACAGCATTGGTATTGGTGATGGGATACCGATACATATGACCGATACCACGAGGTGCACCAGTAGACAGAACTTAGCAACACGTATGCGGTGTGAGACAAACAGCAGTTAAAGGGCTCATGGCAGGATCTTTAATGATGGTTATTACTGTGGAATTATTAGCCTTAGTATTGTTCATATTACTCTTTTAAGATGTATTAAAGAAAGCTTATGTCTAGCATTGAAAGCTTAATGGTTATATTGTACAATTCTAAGAGCTAAGAGTCAGCACATAAGGCTGTGTGCTGACTAACGGTGGAATACACAAGGATGTCAGATAACAGGAAATACCTCAAAGCTAATAGTAGTAGACCCTGGGATTAGCACACTACACATGTGGTTCATCTGGTCAGATAAGCAGAACCATTGTTTGGAAAACAGGGGGAGTTGATAAACACAGGAAACACCTTAAGCTGACCTTGCAGACGCACTCACGTCTCGAGCGGATTGGTGAGATTGGTGAGATGGCCTAACGCACACATTGGAGGCTGGGGTAAGGAAGGAGCGGTCATGCGACTATAAAAAGGGAGTCAGATGAGAAGGGGTCAGAGCTTACTTGGGAGATACATGATGCATGTTCTCTGTTTGTAACCTCTCCAGAATTCTGTAATAAAACCGTTTGTTTCACTTCAGTCTGATCTACTCGTCTCATTTATTTTGCATCAACGAACACGCAGGACTGGTTTCGTCCACATTACTGACTATATACTGAACTGAGATGCAGTGCAAGTGGTTGGTTAGTGTAGTGGTTAACACCTCTGCCTTCTACACTGTAGACTGGGGTTCAATCCCCACCTGGGTGAACACCCTACACTATACCAATAAGAGTCCTTGGGCAAGACTCCTAACACCGCCCTGGCCTCCCTATGTAAAATGATCAAATTGTAAGTCGCTCTGGACAAGAGCGTCAGCCAAATGCCAGAAATGTAAAAAGATGCACATATGAGACAAAAGACCTGAGAAATTTAGATGTGAAGCAACATTCAGTCAGTGTGTGTTCGTGCTGATGTGTGAACACCACAGGTTTACTGTTCTGTTTTAACTGTTTTGCACAATAAAGATATTTTACATTTACTTAAGTTGTTAAACATAGTATTATTACTAAATTATACTAGCATATACTAAATGTATACAATAATATAAGTATCTAATATAATCCAACAAGTAAAAGCCACCTAGCCCAGCTGAGTGTGTTTTATTTGTGACGCAAAACATAGATTTGACCATAATAAAGTGTTTAACAATGTAATTGTATAATTATGAAGACTTATAGGTGAGTTAGGTTAAATGGGGTTAGTTTTAGCTCTCGGTGCTCAGTATCAGCCGATACTAAAGAATCAGGTGTCTGTATCGGAAAAGAGAAAAAGTGGTATCAGTGCATCTTTAATTGTAACTGCTAATAATAATCAAAATAATAATAAAAAGTTCTGAAGTTTATAATAATTTGAGCATCAGTAAGATCTGTGTTCATATTTTTATATCCTATTTATATATTTACAAAATCTACAGTAGATAGTAGTTTAAATCAATGATGCATTTTTGTTACAGTGATCTGAACCGGTTCCCTCGACAACAGTTGGCCACTTTGGGGTCATGCCACTAAAACACAAGCAGGTTGAGGGGAAAAGAGGGAAAGTCAGTTCAGAACTATAGGCCAGTTCTGATTCCCAAAGCAGCCTAATAGTATTGTTACGTACAGGACGTACTGGTGTTAGATATACTTACATATGGATGATGTCCAAAACATGTTGTTGTCACGCATCCTCCAAGTACCTCAGTAGATTCTGACTCGATCTCCCAGAATCCTCTGGGAAATCACCTGAATGCCATGCAAATGACAGACAGCGATGCTCATCTGGACTCAACTTCCCAGAACTCTCTGGGAGGTCACCTGACTTCTCATGTGACTATGCGCTCCTATCAGCGATCTCGCTGTCCGGAGTACTAATTCTAATCAACTGTGTTTATGATCATATGATCAGACTTAGCTCAGTATTTAAACCTGGGCTTTAGACAAGATTGTTGTGAAGTATTGCCTTCTTTTCTGTGAGCTACTGAGCGTTTAATCTGATCTGTTTATCTTGTGTATGACCATTGCCTTTGTTGTTTTGACTTCATGCCTTTTTGCCTTGCCCTTTTGAATTGTTTGCCTGATTTATTGTTTTTGGACATTGGCCCTCTGCCTGTATTTTTGACTATGTTTTTGCCTTTCCCGTTTTGAACTGTTTGCCATGTTGGCATGAGTAAGGTTTTCTTATTCTTATGCTTTCTGGAACTGACCCATGCCTGTTTTCTGACGACGACCTTGGATTGTGATAATATCAGGAAATCCTCCTTTGATTTTTACATCTGCGAGCGTCTGAATCTGTTTGACACGTTACACAGTTAAACACGTATGCCCATTTCTACTGAGCTTTACTGTTCTGCGTCATAACTGTATATAAAATTGTGTAAAAAAAATCACAATAAATGAACCAAGAGACAAACGATAAATGATATATATGGGATAAAGAGCTTTTAAGTAATGGTACTTCTGTATTGTTGTTGTCAGGACAAAACCTCTCATCTCCAAAAAGGGACTTTTACAGGAGAAGGGAAAAAAACCCCTCTTAACTTTGGTTGGGAGGTAATGGTACAATATTTTTTTTGCCCATGTAATTTTAGACCATTTTCAGGAATACTCCTTGTATGTTAGCATCAAGCTAGCGAGGTTAGCTCAGCACTATATTGTATTTTAATCAGCTCTAACTTGAATTATGTGAATTATGTATGTAAACACTCTTTACTTTGTATGTCTCAGTTTTTAAGTAATGCTTTATTTGAAGGTTTCCACCTGAGGCCTGTCTTTTATTATTGTAGCATTAGCCTGTTAGCCAGCTAGCTTTCTGCTACATGCTTAACCTACTCTAGTGAGGGCAGAATATGTGGATTATTGAAGAGAATATAAAAGAGAATAAAAAGTCTGTAAGAGGAAACCAGTGATGTTTGCCTGGTAGTTCATCATCTGGTTGCAGTTTGTGGGAAAAGATTTCATCGCTAACAACTGAGCCTTTTCAAGAAGTTGTTATGGAGCCACAGTCGCATGAAGCTCTGCGCTTTTATACAAGTAACATTGCTGTTCTTACTGTAATCTCGCTTTCACATAGCTGCAAACTGCATATTGTCCCAGAACGCCAGAATTTAATAGGACAGCACTTTGACTTATGGTGACAAAAGACACTTCTGTTCTCTAACCAGGTATTTCAGCCATAATCTTAACTGACTGTAATATAACTATAAGTTATATTATAATGTTACCACTCATTACTAGTCCATGTTCAAATGAACAGAATTGACAGAGGCTAGAGTACGATTCAAAATATTGGTTGATCATTTACATTCCCAGTTTGTGTGTATGTGGGGGGATTCTGTATGTATTTAGGCATCAAGCCCCTTCTGACCCACTGCAGTGCAGGATAGCCTATGACAAAGTTTTGGCAGTGGCATAAATTCCCAGCTGCCTTTTCTCCAAGCCCTTCATATCTCCCCCTTCTTCCCCCTCACCACTCCTCCCCTCCTTTCTCTCTGCCCTAATCCCTCATGTCACTGCAGATTCTGTGACACACATACAGCTGGAGCGGCTATAGTTCCTCATGGTGTCTTGGTCATGTATCAGCTGCCATGATCTTAACATGATATTAACATGATCACTGTGTATTTTAAAATGGGCATATTCTGTGTTTTTTATCAGTGTTTACATCTCCTTCCCTGAGATCCACTTATGACATTTATGTTTCTGCATGAAAAACAGCAGCAGTTCTTTTTTTTTTGTTTACAGTAACTTTTCTTTACCTTTTAAGAACTAATACATTTTTGCTACTGTGTTTTTAAGACTGATATATGTAAATGAGCTCTGATTGACTGCCCTGTATTGTGCCTCAATCAAAAAGCAATTCAGGCTAAAACTGCAGCATGAATGGGTGGGCTAAACAAATGTAGGCGTAATATGTAAATGCATGAGTTTCCTTGACATCACAAAAACTATGAATACAAAATTGGCTGTTAAGTTTCCATTTACGGACCACATGGACAGGAGACTGTCTTTCATTTCAAAACAGATATGGAACAGTAATGTATAGCTCATACTAGGGATGCATATTACAACTTAATCTTGATATTTGAGTATCCGAAAGGGTTCTTCAATATAGGGATGGGGAATATGACAGTATTTATCATCATCATGATAAATTATGAAGCACTATATGCATTTCTGAGCATATTTTAGATATCCTCAGACCTAAAAAAAAGGTTCCACTGTTATTAAACTGCATGTTTGATTACAGCGAGAGCCTAATTAGCCCCGTTTAATTAGATTTAGCGCAGCACAGTGTGTGAAATGTAGAAAACAAGTCACTTTGGCTGTTCAGAAAATGAAATATTGAGACATATTGACATGTTAACACCTGGTCACTTCATGTGACTAGTATCTGCATTGTATCCTGTTAAGATTGTGGCCACATGCATTTACACTTGGTAGTCAAATGACTGACATACAATTGCTGTGTGGGCTAGAATATGCAAATCCACTCATTACACGGAAACTAATTACCAACTGTTTATCCATTCAGCCTTTTCTTATTTTGCACTGTAGTGTCTGTCCATATTGCTGTTCGTTATTTTGTTTCATCCCATCCTCAACCATGTAGGTCCTCCCTGATTGTCTTCCTCACAGACACAGGTCACATGCCCAGTGATGTACAGCAAAGGGAGCTGTTTCAGCTGTTCTGCGAGAAGTTTTGGTTGTCGAATGTGTCTTGGAGAGACTGCCATAATGTGGCTCAAATGCATCTCAGACCACCTCCTGAAGTGCTCTGAGCAGTTGAATTTGTTGATGTAACAGAACTAGCGGTTTGCGCTTTCCTCTGAGCACGTTGCGTGAGCAGCAGTTCGAAAAAATGCAGTGTATGGCTTCAGGTCTCAGAGGAAGCTTGTGTTAGCCTTCACCCTTCTAGCATTGGTAGTATTGTGTGATTGGGGGAATCCTAACTAGTGTGTGCAATTGGAAATGACTAAATTGGGGAGAAAATTGGGTAACTTTGTTGTGATTACTGCTCAGTAGATCCATTAGTGCTGCCAACAAAATTTGATAAATGCCATGATCAAAATTTTTGAAAACTGAAAAGCTATTTTAACAGTTAATACTTTAACCTTTTAGTGCACATGCTTTAGTGCATTGGTTGGTATCTTTTTGATAGGAAACTTTTGATAGGATTTAGGTTTCATTAGTGAATCTAAATGCTAGCAAGTCAAACCAGTAGTGCTCAATCACAGGAAACAAGAGAATTTGCCTGCACACCGCACAGGCACAGTGGTTTATAGTTAGGCTTTTTACAGGTCAGTCAGATTGTCCTTTCCTGTCACTCTGTTCCTAACTGCCTGTGTCACTAATTTGAGCTGATAATGTTAGTCGGCATAGACTGAATGCTTTACTACTGCTCTGAACTGCCGGCGAGCGTGACCTCCACTGCATCATGACTACAGCTGAGTCTAGCATGCGCTCCAGAATAAAGACGTTTTTGAGCATCATAAAAATTCCTTGATTGCAAGTTGACCAGAAAGTTGGTTTCAGCTTTTAGGACAGGGTGGTTTTAAGAGACATTGGGCCTCAAAGACTATCAAGACATAGCCTGAAGGAGCTTCCTCACAGCTGCAGGACTGTTTTGAAAGGACCAACTGGGATGTCTTTGAGGATCAGGACCTGGAGGAGTACACATCATCTGTACTCTGCTACATCAAAAACTGTGTGGACAATGTTACAGTGGACAAAGACATCAGGGTGTACTCAAACCAAAAGCCAAAGGAGGATGACAAAGGAGGTCTGAATTCTCCTCAAGGAGCGGAATGCTGCCTTTAGGTCTGGTGACAGAGCCCTCTACAGTGCAGCTAGAACCAACCTAAGGAGAGACATCAAGGAGGCTAAGACCACCTACAAGAGGAAAATTGAGGATCACTTCAACAACAACGACCCACGGCAGGTGTGGAGAGGCATTCAGCACCTCACCAATCACAAGACCAGAAGCGGCACAACAGTTAAGCGTGACGCCTCACTGGCAGAGGAACTTAACTGTTTCTTTGCTCGCTATGAGGTCAAAGCAGCGGAGACAGACACAAGACCTTCACCAGTCTCCCACAACCACATCCTCACTGTGCAGGAGTGAGATATGTGCTCAGGGCAGTGACCTCCAGAAAAGCTGCTGGTCCTGATGGTGTGAAAGGAATGGTGCTGAAGGTATGTGCAGACCAGCTCTCTGTGGTCTTCACAAAAATCTTCAAACTGTCCCTGTCCAAATCCATCATCCCACCTTGTCTGAAGTCTGCCACCATCATTCCACTGCCAAAAAAGACTGCCATCGGTGAACTCAATGACTACCGTCCGGTCGCACTCACACTGGTCATAATAAAGTGTTTTGAGATACTGGTTCTGCATCACATCAGAACCATCCTCCACCACCTTTGATCCACACCAGTTTGCCTACAAAGCAAACAGATCCACAGAAGATGCCATCACCACTGCTCTTCACACAGCACTCACACACCTGGAGCACCAGGGGAGCTATGTGAGGATGCTCTTTATAGACTTCAGCTCAGCTTTTAACACAGTCATCCCCCACAGACTGGTGACCAAACTCACAGACTTGGGACTTTCACAACCCACCTGCCTCTGGATCAAAGACATTGTGACCGACTGCACCCAGTCTGTAACATTGGGTCTCCATCATTCCTCCACCTTCAAACTCCGCCCCGGAGCACCACAGGGATGCGTGCTTAGCCCGCTTCTCTATGCTCTGTACACCTATGTCTGTGTCTCCACCCACTCCTCCAACACCAGGTTTGCTAATGACACAACAGTGGTTGGACTTATCTCTAGAGGAGATGAAACCGCCTACAGGGATGAAGTCCAGGGAGTGGCTGAGTGGTGTTCAGGAAATAACATCACACTGAACTCAAAAACAAAAGAAATCATTATAGACTTTCGGCGGAAAGGAGCAGTCCCCATACCACTGTACATCAATGGGGACTGTGTTGAAAGAGTCCCTTCCTTCAGATTCCTGGCCACACACATTTCTGAAGATCTCTCCTGGACCACCAACACCATGGCAGTGGTCAAGAAGGCGCAGCAGAGACTCTACTTCCTGAGAATTCTCAGGAAAAACAACCTTCAGGAGAAGCTGCTGGTGTCCTACTACCGCTCCACCATTGAGAGTGTGCTGACATACTGCATCTCAACTTGGTACAGCAGCTGCTCAGTGGCCGAGAGGAGAGCACTGCAGGGGGTCATAAACATCACACAATCGGCTGCCCACTGCCCTGCTTGCAGGACCTGTTCAGCTCCTGCTGCCTCATCAGGGCAGCCAACATCCTATCCCATCCTGGACAAACAGACTTATAAACAGTTTTTACCCCAGAGCCGTACGGGAACTGAACACTTCCAAACACACACACTGACAAGGACTTTCTATAGAACACTGTGCTCAGTAGAAGTGACTGAGCACCACTACAGCTCTTCACTGGCACTGACCTTAGAGAACACTGTACACTGTTCCAGTGTTCCACACAGATAAAAAGTGTAAAGCATGAAAGAGTCTGAGTTGGAGTAGTGTGAGTTTGTTCAATCACAAGCCTTTAAACAAGGCCAGTGCTGCTCATGAGCCGCCGCAAGCCCAGATTCTGGTCACAAAAATGTTTTTGATGTCACGCGCTGCTCTCTACATTTTCTGTATGATTAGGGTTGCAATTAGCAATAATTAGAAACAAGTGCGAAGAACAAAAGAGAAAACCAAAAACAATCTTGTTCACTGAACGTTGTGGAAAAGAGGACACAGCTAAATTTGGCTTCTTATTTGCCAGCCTTTTCTTCAAATTCTCCATTCCACCTTAAATGGTGTTGCAGTTACATTCTGACACCAGTGTACCACTGAGGTAATTGCTGTAGTGGAATAAAAAGGTGACAAAAACAAAACCAACATCAGCTTCGTAAAAAGAGAAACAAGATAACATCCAATTGCTCTAGAATGAAAATTTAGTTCTTTTTCCAACCAGCTTGTTTCGGGGGACCCCATGTCGCTCCCAGGTCAGCTTGGAGATATAATCCCTCCAGTGGGTCCTAGGACAACCGCGGGGTCTCATCTTAGTAGGTCACGCCTGGTAAACCCTCACCAGGAGGCGTCCAGGGCATCCTGATCAGATGCCTGAACCATCTTACCTGGCTTCTCTCAATGTGAAGGAGTAGCGGCTCTACTCCGAGCTCCTCCTGGGTGACCAAGCTCCTTACCCTATCAAGTAGAGTGTAGCCCACCACCCTGCATAGAAGGAGTATAACACTGCTGTTGGAAGAAAACCTTATATGTTCATTTTTGTCATTTTTCAGTTTTTGAAAATACCTGTTGCCCTTTACATTGTGTTTCATGATGAATGGACCAAAAGAAATGGTCCAAAAGTTCTTGGCAAAAATTCTGGTTCCATTGACGGACATTAAAAGTAAAAATATTTTTTCTTTCTCCTGTATCATTTTGGAGATACAAGGTTTTCTTCTTACAACAGCAATACAACCAGCTTCTGGTGCTGTCTTGGTTAAAGTTTAATCGAATCAAGGAGTTAACTTCATCGACTGCAGTGGCAAATACTCGTCTTGTCTTTGGAAAATAGTGTTCTGGAGTAGCAAGAATAGTATATCAAACTTACTCGCAAATATGAGCAAAACTATTGCTTTTTACTGAATTGGTAGACTGCATATTTTCTCTGTTGTGCCATGATTAAATGCAAAAAGTGATTTCAGTATGAATACTGGCACCATAAATGGTTATCAGATACTCGACTGCTCGTGCACATCCCTAATCTTAGTCATCTTTCTGCAACTGTTTAATAAAAAGACGTTGAAGCAAAATTTGTGTGTTAAAAATTACACCCACAATTTAATCTGTAATAACACTCTCAGGAAAAGGCCTCGAGTGTAAAAAGCTTTTCAGTTACATGATGAAGAGATAATAATTATTAATAAATTGTTGAGTGATGCCAGCCTGAGCATGTGAGCAGTGCGGAGTGGGAGCGGAGTGACAGTATTTTCTCTCTACCTCTGAAATCGCTCCAGTATCCATCCTGCGAGCCAGACCGTTCTTTTTTCCCACTCTGACTACCTCAGCGTGATATGAGTGTCACTCAAGTTTATACCTTGGGGAAAAAAGCCTGTGTAACACAGAATGTTTAACTAGTTTTTGTTTGATAGGGGCCATTAATTATATAATTAATGAAATAAAGTGTGTAGTGTCTGGTCCATACATATAAAACATAAAATAAATATCATAAGAAAGGATGATCAGGAACGGACACGGAGTGGGGCTCTCCGGCGTGAGCGAGGAGTGGTAAATTGAAAACCCAGAGTGGAACTGGAGCGGAGTGATTACAGAAATGCTTTGAGTGAGGAGGATGTCTGCTGCTCCACTCCACTGGCATGCTCTGGTGCCACACAGTTAGATGCAGCTCTACTGCAAGCCAGGTTCTCTGATGCAATTTGAAGCCTCAACTCTCTTCAGTAGGTGTGTTTCAAAAGTGCCTTTTGACTTCAGAGGGAGTGGTTGGCACTTTCTTGATTTATAATAAATCCAAAGGCAGTAGGAACCACCTCAAACCCCAAAGCGGACCAAAATTAAAGTGTATGGAAATTCTTATGGAAACTTCTGATTCTGATGGAAATTTGGCCCCCTCTCTACTTTTTAAGTGTTGGGTGGCATGGATTTTTTTTTTTTTAGTCCAATTAATATTTTATCTAATTTTCTCCTCAGTGGGCTTCATTCACCAACTGTTGTTAGGAAGAAATTTCTTCTTACGCAGTTTTCATGAAGATTCTGACATTCACTAATGTTTTCTTACTTGGAACTTGTTCTTAGGTAAGAACAGAATCTACACACACTCAAGAGCACAAATGTGCGAACACTACTGTGGCATGAGACCTCTTGCTAGTGAATGAGGCTTAGTGTTAGTAATTTGTTGCTGCTGTCTGGTATAAATGTCTTCTCTATCCCAAGTAGCTACTTGCTAGGCCAGGGGTCAGCAACCCAAACATTAAGAAGAGCCATTTTCTTCTTTTCACAAAAATCAAACCAACTTCCATTTTGTCATTTTGGCTGTAAATATGTATCAGTACGTGCTAATGTCCTATTATAAGATAAAAAAACAAGAACACATGCTTAACTTACTTTGCTCTACAACTGTAGCTGCTTTTCGTGCATCTCCAGCAGGAAACTTGTCTGCAAGTGTAGAACAGTTTCTTGTAAAATGTCACTGAACATTTGACGTTTTTACGAGGCTGAAGGCAGCTTCTCATTCACCAGCTTCTTGTTCAAATTTTCCACCTTAAAATGGTGCCTGAGGTGCCAGAATGTAACTGAAGCACCATTTAAGGTGAATGGGAAAATTTGAGGCTTCCAAACAAGAAACTGACTTCAGCCTCGAGACTTTGTAGTGTTTGACAGTTGCTCATTGCAAATGAAATGTTTAAGGTAACCAGATGGAGTGCAAAGAAGTCCATTCTTCTCCAAATTATCAATGCTCGTCTTAAATCTTTCTCTTTGCCATTTCATTAGCTACTAACTAGCCGTGATTGTTGTCTGCGTTGCTGTGCAACCTTTAGGGTTAACGGGTGAATTAGCAGTTCCTCATTAACTCCAGCGTTTAAGACCATTTATTGTTAAAATGATCAGCAGAGCTTTATTTTACTGCAAAGGAGGATTCTTTTATTTTGTTTATTTTATTGATTAATTTTTTGTGCTTATAGGAGAGCACTGACTGCCTAGTTCTGTATGTGGACACAGTTGTCTTTGTAATGTAATGTAGAGAGGAACTAAGCCAGTGCTTCTCAGTCCTCATCCTGAAGTGCTACTTCTCTGCACTTTTTACAGTTTCACTTGCTCCCAGCACACCTGATGCAATGAATCACATAATGAACAGCCCTTCCTAAAGTTAGAGAAGGTAAAACACTACAACAGGCGGGGCTGTGGTGCTCCTGGACCAGGACTGAGAACCTGTAAACTCAGCTGCAGCACTGGGATGCAGCTGATTGCACCACTACACAGCTGGTATTGAATTTCTTTACATTTTAGCACTGTCTGCTTTCTACTGTGCATGGATAATAGATGATAGAAGCACTCAGAAATGCATCTTAGATCTTTTGCAGAATATTTCTCAAGCTTTCTTTCTCATTAATGTAGATGTGAAAGCAAGCTGTCGTTATTGCTGTAACTTTAAAGGTTCTGTCTTCATCAAAGGTCAGCAAGAGCTCACAGTACTGAAGACAGTTGTGGACAGTCTGAGGTTAAGATTTGCACAGCGCTTCTTTTGCTAGAAACAAACCACAAAAGTAATTCCAGCATATCATTTAATGATGGAATGGTTCATTTTATATATGCAAATGAGAGTAAACTGTTACAAATAAGCAACAAGCTTAACACGTTTGTTTGGCCTTTTTTGGTTTGCACTATAACACAGTAAGGTTGTGGATTGTTGAGCTGGCAGCGAATCATTTTGATTCATGATTCATTAGTTTTGATTAGATTCAGAACAATTCATTTTAACTCAATACACTAAACAACGATTTGATTCAGTGGTTCAATTTAGCAATTCAGGCACTTTTAAGAATGACTTCTAATATTACTTTGTTTTTCCAAATAAGCTTTATTTGACTCTTTGCAGCAACTCCTGCTTCATTCTTCTTTGTCATCTCTACAGTATTGTGGTTCAGTATATGATTCAGTATTAAGTATTAAGAATGGAAATGGTGAACGATGTATCAAGACAACAAATCAACCCCACTAATGCACAGAAATCATGCTAATAGTCCTTGAAAACAGTAGGTGAGTTGTGCGGTGTTGTGTCCAACTCTGAAGACTGAAGACTTAAACAAGAGTTTTCGTAACCTGCTGCAATTTCTGTAACTCCGAGATGCTTGGTGAACACTGAACAGTGTGTTAGGGGCTAGGCAACATTGTTTTGAAGCTGTTGTTGAAAGGTTTCATTCAGAAATAGAAGAGGCTAAAACCCTCGTGGTTTCACTCAGAATAGAAGAGGGCAATTAGACCAAGCTATTGTCTAAAAAATGTTCTTTCCCTCTGTTGTAAAAATGTAAAGTCAAGAGCGACACAAATCACAGGCCTCCAATGTTTAAAACTGGAGATCTGCCGAAGGATTGCATATATGACCAGATTATATATTATCTAGGCCTGTCATAATAACAACATTCCAACTGTTGATTACTTTCCAGATTAACAGTGTACAACGATTAAATTGACCAAACTGGCTGATAATTGTGACTGAACGTTAACATATTATGGCATCATATCTAATAAGATTCATTAGCAAAAACAAATAGTTCCATTTATTGTTTACTGTCAGTTAACATCCCCTGCCACGTCTCAAAGCAGCAAGCAGGAAGATCTGTGGGACCATTTAGTTGCCCTTGTAGACATATTACAGCATACTTTATTGCCATTTAGGCGTATTATGCTGATGTTTCTCAGAATAGCAGTTCTTTTGGAATGCCCAGACCAAAGCGGGTTCAGAGATGTGCTCTTGCTTGTTTTATTATTATTTTCAAAGTAGCAGCGATAATAAAAATATAGCCATGGATGCTCCTCCCTGCACTGTATCCGAAAAGGCCTGTCTGTCTAATCAATCAAATTAGAGCAGACAAGGTTCCTATTGCATGGAGCTTATGAAGCCGTTGCTAATGGCCGCTAGAGGCACTTGGCGCCTTTACTTTTTGATGTTGGAGGCTTTGATAAAGACTCTTCTCATGAGGATCAGCATCCAAAATCCGTCTTGAAAACTAAAACTTTACTTCAGTGTGTCTGCTCTATCAGTTGCCACTAATACGGCAGTTTCATCTGGTACAGAGTGTACTTTGAGTCCCTTAGCATTCGCTTGATGTTTTGGGGACGAAGCAGCCTTTTTAGTTCATCTGTTTTCCTTTTCATCTTTTTGTCTTGTCAGAATAGCGAGACATGAGCCGGGCACCACACAGATCTGCTCAACTCTTTAAATACAACACTAAACACGCTAGCATTGCTGTATGAGCTTTTAGCAATGCACCTTTTGCTACATTTTTTACTGTAAGCTAGAATTTATACTCCCTCTGAACAGTGGGTGGTGAAAAACCTTTCTTCAGGTCAACCTAGAGTAAAATATAGAACTTTTGTTCTCTTGACAAGTTGCTTTTTCTGACACTAAGGTGCTAGCAAGGCAACACTGAGATGTTCAGACAATGCTTGCTCTAGTTGGGCGGAAAAAGTGTTTTTTTTGAGAGACTGTAACATAGAATGCCAAAGAACTAAGAGAAACAAGGAAATTCTGACAAGAACAGCAGTGAAAAACAGGATATAAAATGTCTTCTGGTTATGATCATTCTGGGCATTTTGGAACAGTGGTCATCATCCCTGATTCTGGAGATCTACCTTGCTGTAGACACTAGCTCCAACCCTGTTTTGACCCCACTTGATTTGTTTAACTGTTGCCCTCAGAAGTCTTTTAATAGCTGAGTGAATTGTGTAAGTTTTGGGGTTTGAGGTAAAGATCAATGTCCTGAAGTAGAGTTGATGGTCACTGTTTTATAATCTTGAATGAATTACACTGTATAGACAAAAATATGTAGACACCTGACCATCACACCTATATGGCCTTGTTTGACATCCCATTCCAAAACCAAGGGTGTTAATATGGAGTTGGCTACAAAAGCCTTCACTTATCTTGGTTTTCCACAAGATTCTGTAGAGTGTCTGTGGGAATTTGTGCCCATTCAGTCGAAAGAGTATATATGAGGTCAAGCGGTGATGTTGGATGAGAAGGCCTGGCTCGCAGTTGACCTTTCATTTCATCTCAAAAGCATTCAGTGAGGTTATGGTCAGGGTTTTGTGCGGGCCTTTGGAGTTACTCCACGGCAAACTTGTCAAACCATGTCTTTTTGGAGCTCTCTTTGTGCACAAGGTCATGGTAGAACAAAAAAGGGCCTTCCCCAAACTAGCCACAAAGTGGGAAGCATATCATTGTCTGAAATATTTTTGTATGCCATTACACATTAGCCTTCACTGGAACTGAGGGGCTGAGCCCAAACCCTGAAAAACAGCCCTAGATCATTATCCCTCCTCTACCAAACTTTACTATTGGCACTATGCAGGGCAGTAGATAGTGTTCTCCTGGCATCCTCATAACCTAGCTTTGTCCATCAGACTTCCAGATAGCAAAGAATGATTTATCGATCCAGAGAACACATTTCCACTGCTCCAGAGTCTAGTGACAGCATGCTTTACTCCACTCTAGCCGATATGTTCAGCACTCGGCGGCCCCGCTTTGTAAGTCTGCATGGTCTTCTACTTCTGTGACTAAGCTCTTGTTGCTTTCACGCTCCCATTTCACAATAATAGCACTTAAAATTGACAGGGGCAATGTAGTGAAGGTGGACATGGAGATGGTTGGTGTGAAAGTAGAGGAGGCAATGGATAGGGCAAGATGGAGGCAGATGATCCGCTGTGGCGACCCCTAAAGGGAGCAGCCGAAAGAAGAAGAAGAAGACAGTTGACACGGGCAGATATAGCAGAGCAGAATGTTCTGAAACTGACTTGTGGCAAAGGTGGCATCCCATCCTATGACAGTGCCATGTTTAAAGCCACTGAGCTCATCAGTACGACCCATTCTGCTGTGATTGTCTATGGAGACTGCATGTCTATGTACGTGATTTTAAATGTGTTAGCAGTGGCTGTGGCTGAAACACCTGAATTCAATAATTATATTATTCATAACTTTGGTCATATACACTGTTAGATGGAAAGGTTCTGTGCAGGTACATTTTTGTTCATCAGGGTACAAACAATATAAATGTACTCTCAAAGGTAAGGTTGAGTTTTTCCTAGTGGAAAATTATAGCTTTCTATATTTCATAACCGAATGTTTAAAAACAGAACTATAGAATAAAAAGCCTGGAGACAAGACGGGGTGTGTGGGGTCAGTGTAACTTATTATTAATTATGAATTATTATTAATTATTATTATTAAAATATCATTTCAATGGATTATTGTACAGTTATGTTCCCTGATCAAAGGTATGGAGATTAGACAGACATCCATGCATGTTTTATATCAATCCAGTGGGAAACAAACTAACAGAGCAGTCCCAGGGTTGTGGGGCTGCTGGAGCCTATCCCAGCCGTCACTGGGCAGAAGGAGGGAGACACCCTGGACGGGTCACCAATCCATCCAATCCATCACAAGGCATAACAGAGCTGTGTCTCAGAAAAAGAATTTGCCTGTATGGCACACAAAACAGCAATTTGTTGTTAGTATGTCAGTGAAACCAACCAGACTCTGGGTGGTAGTCATAAAAACGGGATTGTGGAGAGCCTCTTATCTGTTTTATAGATGTAATCTGAGGTTATAAGAGTTTTAATACTCAATCTAAATAAGTTTCTAACTGCTCTGGTTCACAGGCTTGATAGAAACCTGCGTTTATTATCAAAAACGAATGAGAACAGTGAGCTGCCTGATCTGAGGGAAACTCAGACTCAGTGTTGTGATGGATCTTAGCGTGTGCTCCAGTAGAAATCAGTTTTTCAGCAGATTGAAAACCTGCTTTATCTGGCGCAGAACCTAATACAGAATCTCAAGCATTGCCCCCCCCATCCACTCTTATGAGTTGAGCAGAACCTTTTAAAGACAATATTGTTAAAAAGACATTATTTCCTCTGCTCTTCTGCTCTGCTCATAACTGACAGTGAGCAACCTGTTCAAACCATGCTAGCAACCTGTGTTGCCAGGTTGGGTAAAATCCCCCGGGTCAGTATGCTGTTGACAGGGTTACCGAACAATGTGAAAAATCTAATTCAGTGCTTTTTAGTACTTTCTAAGACCTCTGCAGTAGAGGTGGGCGTTATGGCAAATATGTAATGGCATATAATATTATGGTATTTATTTTTTCTGAAATCTTGGAAAGTTGGAGCAAGCAATGTAGTGTCAGCTTCAAAAATCACTATCAGTATTTTACACACTATGCAACAATAAATCCATAATTAGGGTCTCTTTTATTAAAATATGCAGTTATTTAGTGTTTTTAAGCATTGATGATATCCATGAGGGGCAGCACGGTGGCGTGGTGGGTAGCGCTGTCGCCTCACAGCGAGGAGGGCCTGGGTTCGATTCCCCGGCCGGGTGACCGGGGTCTTCTCTGTGTGGAGTTTGCATGTTCTCCCCGTGTCTGCGTGGGTTTCCTCCGGGTTCTCCGGTTTCCTCCCACAGTCCAAAGACATGCAGTCAGGCCAATTGGACATGCTAAATTGCCCCTAGGTGTGAGTGACTGTCTGTGTCTGTGTGTCTGCCCTGTGATGGACTGGCGACCTGTCCAGGGTGTATCGTGCCTTTCGCCCGAAGACTGCTGGGATAGGCTCCAGCACCCCCCCGTGACCCTGACGGAGAAGCGGCTTGGAAAATGGATGGGTGGATGGATGGATGATATCCATGATGCTATACTCAGGAAAGCAAATATTATATGACATATTATGATGTAATTTATCATGATAACAATAAATATATTGTCATATTGACTCCAATATTGTACATGTTAATGTCTTTCAGTGAAAGTTTTTGACCACTGGACTTTGGGGAACTCTGGTTTCATATGATTATGACTGTTTATTGCTTTCAATACCCTTAAGCATTGCAAATTTGATTTGTTTTGGTTTCATTAAAAACATAAATAATAACAAAAACAATATTTTTCATAATAATAATGTACTTTTTTCAGTGGAGTGGGCAGTGGGGTTCACCAAGGGCAGGAAAGTATGTTGTTTAAGTATCCTGAGACTTATTAACTTCAGCTTTAGTTATAAAATTGAGCCAGATTACAAAAATAGGATGGTTATATTTTGTAATATTTTGCAACTGTTCACAAGGCTGTAGGCTGATGGCTGATCAAAATTATATATATATATATATATATATATATATATATATATATATATATATATATATTATTATTTTTTTTTTTTTTAGTAAAAAGTTAAATTTTACAGTTAAATTTTATGCAGCATTTAGTCTTAAAGCAAGTAACTGGGCTAAGTTGAAATTGAGTGTGTTTTATGTTTGTCAACATACTAGAAGTTCAACTAACTCAGCATTTCAAAGTAACTTGGTTACTTTACGTTTAAATGCTGCATATTCCTTTACATTGTAAGTACAAATCCTCTACAGAGAACATTTTAATGCACAATCATTGAGCTAAACATGTGGCACATTTTATGTTGCATTTTTTCCCAACTATATAGAAATTGTGCAGTAAAATGAGCAAAAAAATGTAGAAAAAGTGTTGACAATAAAAGTGATGGAGTGTTTGTTCGTGTACTGTATGTGTTTCTTACACTGAACTACATTAATATTTTTCAAATCATTTATTAAGTAAACATACCCAGGCTGACATTTGAGGCTGATATTTGCTGAATAAGGCATGAGGCACTGGGTAGTGAGCAATGGGGACCAGTGGAGCAAACGGACAGACTAAGAAGAGGGAGAGAGTGTAAAATATGCAATGGGCAACGTGAGGAAGACGATGACGAAGATCGACAGAGCAGAGAGAGAACAGAGGGTGGAAGTCGCCACGGTGACAGTATAACTTCACACTCCACTCCGCTTGATGTGTCGCATCCCGTTTCATCTGCTGTCTCTTTCTCTCTGACCAGCCGTCCTCTTAGGCCCCGTCACAGTGACTCCTGAAGCAGAAAATCTGCAGCTTCCATTTGTTTCCTGGCTTTGCTATGAGTTAAAGGCCCTGAACACCAAATTAAAAAGCGTTCAAGCATCTTGTGGTCATTTCTGGAAACAATTAAAAACTAAAAATATTATAATTTCTTTATTAGCATAGAAGAAGTACCCATACCCAAGCCTGTTTTGAGGAGAAGTAGTCTTCTTCGAGACCTGCGGTAGTTTTGTTCAGTTGAACATTGTCAAGTGATTTTGTACTTTGGAACATATACGTTCCCCAGATCCTCCAAAACCTGTTTCAGAGTTGACAAGATGTCTCATGCTGTGGATGTTCCTACTGCTGACAGAGCTTCCTCAGTGCACTCTTCAGCACTCACCAGCTCAGGCTTGAGGCTTGGATATCATTTCTGTTGCGCACCGGCATGACAGACGTATACCCACAGCTGGCGCGCTCCATTGTGCTGCTGAAGCTGAAACACGGCTGTGGCACGCTGTCACAACCAATAGGCAACATCGAACAAAAGCAGATGCCCCACCTATTTTAATATTTGATTTGTGAGTTAATTGACTAATAATTGATTAATTGGTTTAAATGTGGCTTGTAAATATGAAGAGCTGCAACAATTAAATGCGTGGGAGTGCTTGGACAAACTGAGGCGTTGTTTACCAAGAGCTAAGCCTAAAATACCACTAATGAAAGACACATGTGGCGCTCTGTTTTAGCAATAGCTGAAATGGAGTGATACATTAATACCTAGATTAATGTTATACCTCTTTAGGCTGCAGCATCTTTTAACTAGTGTAACATTTTAACATGCTAGTTAACTAGTTGATCTGTGTGGGAACAGCCTTCCAGGATGATTTTGTTTACAGAATTAGTTGCACTTTAAGCTAATAAACCTATAGTAAGTTTGCTAATGCAGCACTGTTACAGGGCAAGCTGCTGGATGTTCAGTAGTTTTTGATGTAGCCTGCCAGACACTTCTAATTAACAGAAACAGATATGGTTTTGAATGGTCCAGTGATTAATGTTGATAACATATATATATATATATATATATATATATATATATATATATATATATATATATATATATATATATATATATACACTAACATGATGAGCTTTAGTGATGTTTGTAAGGGTAATATTAGCTCATTCTGACTGTGTCCTCAGGGAGTAGTTCAGTTTCTTAGAACACCAGCATGAAGGGGAAGCTACCGTTTACTGACTGTTCTGCTGCTTCAGAATCAGCACCAACATGTTTTCTTTTCCAGAGGTCGAAGTTAATGTTGTGGAAAGTTAAGTCAGACTTGCTTATGCCGTATATAACTACTTCACCCTTCATTTTAAGTAAATGCTCCCAGACTTTTTATTTTTTCGCAACTGTCAGCCATAATTGTTCTTTTTCTTTTGCTATCTGTTCACATACGTATGACGCTAAAAGTGATTTGCTGCACTCTTCGGGTTAAGTTAGTTACTCACTCTGGGTTGGATGTCACATGAAAAATGTAAACGGAAAATCGACAATGAAAAAGTTGTGGACATTAATGATGAATAGCTCTTTCAGGGCTCCTAACAAAGTGGCAGATCTACAATCTATGGTTCACAAATAGCAATACAAAAAAGGCTCAATCTAAAAACTCTGGTAGCAAACACAGAACTTTATACCAATGCCACAATTAGATATTACCGTTTATCTGTACTGACCCTTCGCTGTGCCCTGCACCACTTTGCTTGGCTGTTTACTATATGTCAACTTTGGAGTTTGGCAATATTAAATGATTTCCTCTGTGAAATTCATAATGTCGTCTCTAGGCAGTTCAGTAGTCAGAACAATAAAGCTAAAGTAAGCCTACATCCCTATGCTAATTTTGGTCTAAGTCCATTTAGTTTCTTTTCCTTATTTCATTTTTACCTGTTAACATACAAATGATTCTGAATGATAAATTCTTTCTTTTTGTCGTTTATTTTCTGTACATTCTGGTTCAGATTCGCAGACATGGGACAGTATAATTCAGTCTTAAGATTTTGCTCTGTCATCAGATATTGCAACAATTCTGTTGATGCTGTGACCAAAAAGGTGGGTAGTTATTGGCATATAATCAGCTATATTTTTGCTGATATTGATAAAACTGCACATCGTTTGATGTATTTTTCAGGCTCCACTAAATGCTTGGGCCCCTAAGATGATATTTAGTCCTTTTAATGTAAAGTATTATCATAGGATGGGTTTCCAAACAGGCTTTTATTTTGTTCCTGTGTTAACGGGAGAAAAATGTGAGCTGTACACATGTTGGCTCACTGCCCCAATGGCCTGTGGCAAATCTAAAGTGGCTCCTTTAGCACTAGATTCATTGCCCAGTAATAAACATTATGACCTTGGCTGAAAAGAGACAAGGGGATTTGTAATTCGTTATGAATCCCTGAGTACCATGCAATGATGAACTGGAATTTTTGAATGTGGTTATCATATGCTCATTATCTGCATGACATTCCTAGTTAGGAACGTGCATATAAATGACGCTCTGTGTCGGGACATAATGTGAAAGTGCTTAAATGGGTCATTGTTCAGAGTTTTGTGTTTCAGTCTCATTGATGGTTTGTCAGCCTCCGGCAGAAACAGTGTCTTTTTAAATCAAGCTTAGATCCCAAGTTATGGTTAAAATGCCATCTGCCTAAAACCTTCATGTTTATTGCTAAAATAAAACTTTTTAATCCGCTTCCTGAAAAATCTCTTTAAAAGATAGTACAACATGACATAATGGCAGAAAGCTGAAAACTCTGGGCGAAAGGCTTCAGAACATTTTGGGGGGGGGTGTTGAGATACCAGCAGGAGGCTGACTAGTATTTGATGTGCAGTGGAAAAGTGTCCTCTTCTGGTTTATTCTTATCTTGATGGGTCATATCAAGAAAACTTTTTTTTCCTGCACATGAAAACTCAACACCACAGTTTTCTAAAATGGGTTATCTTTATTTATAACATAACATTTATATCTTTATCTTTATTTGTAACAAATATAACTACAGTACAAGTGACATGGGCAAATCAGTTTGAAGTATCCTTGCTGACTTAAAGTATCCTTTCTTTCTTAAATCAGTTATATTCCAGTATTCAGGGCATTTCAGTCAAATTATATATTCAAAATTGTAAGTCATTATTAGAAAAATGTAGTGTTTTCTTTATGTTTTGCTTTTTGTCTTTTGGAAGGTGCAGGACTCCTAAAGCTTCCATGCATCAGGTGGATGACACCTAAAATGAGGCTGTAACTAACAACAATTTTCACAATTGATTAGTTGGTCTGTTATGACTTGGATTAATCAATAAGTTGGGAAACAAAAATCTCCAGACACAAGTCTGCCAATAGTGTTTCATTCAGCCAAATGAAAAATACCAAGATAAATCTTCTATTATTTAAAAAAACACAAAACGTTCTGATTCTAGAAAGAACTCTTATCACGGGCACAGCCGCAGACTTTCTGCATTACTCCTGAAAACTCTTTTACTGAAAGGTGCAGAAACGATAAAGGAACATTACACACAAATATTAAATGGTAGTGGGCTGGTTTTTGGTATTTCTCCCCTAAGGACAAGTCAAAAGAAAATTAAATAGCATCAGTGTGGTTGATCATCTGTAATTTGATATTACAGGTCATACAGTACCAGTCCAATAATCAGCCATGTAAGATATGCAAACATATAGCACAGGGGTGCACAACTCCAGTATTGAAGGGCCAGTGTTCAACACAGTTATCTGAGAAGCGTAATAACATGTTAGAGCAGGTAAATCACCCAACTGTGCGGATGTGTGCACCCCTGATATAGCACATACCTTATCACACATTAAATGGCAGTAACCATGTGGGCAATGTCAGCGTTTTCAATTGTATACATTGTCATCAGTCCACATTGCTAGAAAAACCAGCATAGACTAGCATGGCTGGTCACCAGCTAAACCAGCATATGTTGTGTTTTGGATGCTAGTATGCTGGTCAGCAGCAGTGAAAGTTAATGTGCTGGTCACCAGCAAAACCAGCATATTACTGTTGTCGGAAGAAGACCTTGTATATCCATTTTTGATGTTTTAATTTTTTGACATAAACATAAAATACCTATTACCTTTTACATTGTATGTAAATTTCATGAAGAATGGACTAAAAGAATTGACCTAAAATTACTTGTAAAAGTCTGGTTCCATTGAGTTATATTAAAAGTAAAGTAGTTTTTTTCCTCCTCCTGTAAAGTTACCATTTTCTAGATTTTTCTTCCAACCACAACAATATGCTGTGTTTTGGATGTCAGTATGCTGGTCACCAACTAAACCTGCATGAGACCAGTATAGACTTTCTTAGACTAGCTGAGACTAGAATGGAATTTGTGCTATGCTTGTTTTTCCAGTGGGCACATTCATTGGTTTATTAGCACATTCATTGGTTTATCTTGCTAAGTAGCTTTGTTTACGTAGTTGCCAACATTATGTATACCTTCGAAATGATATACTACACTGACGTCTAGAGTTTTTATTTGCCTAAACCCGAAGCACCCAATCCACAATTTTGCTTATCGTGGCAGACTATGACCATGAAATCTAACGGCCTGTGGGAAATGATTGCAATTAGGCAATATAATTGTAACAGGCATAGTTTTAAGAAAAATCTCAATGATCAAAAGCTCTGTTTTCGTGTTTTCCCTGCTAAAATCCCAGGGGCTACAAGCTAATCGGTGTGCATCCGCATACAAGCAACCATGAAAACCACATAGTTTAGCCATGCAGTTTAGACCAACAGATTCCAAACTCAGCTTATCCTGCCAGCCAATGTTGCTTATTCTGTTTGCAAATCTGAAATGGAATTAGCTGAAAAGCAGACAGTGATTCACTGTTTCTTTACTTTTGACTGCTTTTTTTTAAATAAGACATTAGTATCTGACCGTGCTGAGTTTCTGCTGTGGATGCAGTGTTTAGTCTCTCTCATACTCACACCTGACGGTCGTGCTGCCCACTGAGCTCGGTTTTGCATGTCATACAAGAAACAATCTTTTTAGATGATGCTAAAGTGAAGTGTTTTCACAGTGATAGCATGATTTGTTGCCAATCATTATTTATGTATGTTACCAATAATAAATGACATGGTTTGAAATGTACACTGAGAGCCTCGGTTCGGTTACGTCAGCTAGCCTAGTTGCATCATAACTCATTTCTCCATTGCCTTGAAAACAGTGAGTTTGTGAAGAAGTAATTAGCTGAAACTGGATGTGATGAATTCACTAGATGATGTTAGTAGTTTCATTGCAATAAATCCATATGAGCATAGTGCAAAATGAGCTTGAGCTTTTCTAATCCACTTCTTAAGGGGTATAGCATCCCTATGCTGTGTGGCACTTCTTTCCTGGTGTATGGTAGCCCTTTAGATGGCTCCAGTAGTCTTTCTAAGTTTCCTTTATTGGACTGAACAGATTGTAACCCTGTGTATCACATAGCAAAATGTGAGATGCAGGCTTTGCTCACTTGTGGATTATGGAGCATAGGACCAATTCTAAGTCAAGTATTTGAGTGATAAATTAAAGGAAACAACAACAGAAGGTGCTTTAGTTAAGCCATCAGAATAGCTTTGATGGGCCTTGGCAGTGATTCTACAGGTCTCTGGAACAGAACAGAGCACCAATTCCCTCAATTGGTGTATTAATGATGGTAGTGGAGAGCACTTAGTTCAGTCTCCCAGAGGTGTTCAACTGAGTTGAGATCAGTCTATGAGATCTGTTATAGAGATAGTCTATGATTTACATGATGTGCTCATATCATTCATGTCATCCTGGAAGTAGCCGCTCCCATCAGGATAGAAATATATCATTATAGGACTAAGGTGGTCAATCAGAATGACTTTGACTTTGTATTGAATTGCAGTGACCCTTATATATTGTTGTTGTCGGAACAAAATCTTGGAACAAAATCTCCAAAATGGTAACTTTACAGGAAAAGGAAAAAACCTTTTTTACTTTCAATGTCAATGGAACCCGGCTTTTTTCCACATCATTTTGAGCTGTTTCTTTTGTTCCGTTCATCATGAAAGGTACACACAGCATAAAGGACAACACGCATTTTCCAATTATGTCAAAAACTGGAAAATGACAAAAATGGAGATAAGAGGTTTTGTTCCAACAGCAGCGATATAGATAGTTTTGTACCTGCAGTTTATTTTGGCTCTATACTGTCGTGGTTTTGTATGCTGTAAATGAGCTCAGTGTCAGTATCATGAATCATCATGAATAAAACATCAAACCTTATAGAACATTAAAAATTATGTGTAAAATTGAATGTGCCCTTTCTTTAAGACCTCTTGCATGCTGGAGCTGTGCTGGAGCTACACTCCAATGGGTGTTTTTTGAGCAGTCTGCTCCTTCGCTCTCAGTTACAGTGAGAGAAGTGTTGGACAAGGACAGCACTGCCAGCTCGTAACCCACACAGAGAACGGAGAGAACGTTTAGCCATCTTGCAGCGAACAGAAGCCACCACTCTCTATGCCTTAGCTTTAACCTTGAGGGTCCAACAATGTTTCCTCTCCTTATCATCAATCACTCTTCAGAGGAAGTCACAAATGGTGCTGATAGTCGAGATGCACCAGTCATGAATTTTTATGGCCACTTTAGATTGCTTTCCATGCAAATTGGCTGAAAGCCAATGTTTATTGGAGATTTGTAGTATTGCTTTAAACCCAAAGCTCATATTCTGCAATTAAATATTATTATTTTAATATGTACAGCTATTGAAAGGTCTACAAATTTTAGCTGCACTAAGAGCATAACAAAACTGCAGGCCTCCATTTGTCTGTGTTACATGCCCTAAATCTATAAGTGAGCACTCAAATATCAAGAATCCCTAAAAGCTCACAGAATCAGGTTCTCAGCTTGGCGGTAATAGATGTGTTACATTATTTGTAAGTCGCTTTGGATAAAAGCGTCTGCTAAATGTAATGTAATGTAATGTAATGTGTAGAAATGTATACTGGCTATTTCTACATATTCACTATTTCTACATATTCACTGTTTCATTATGCCCCCCCAGGCCATCAGGCTGCTAAAGAGCATGGATGTTTGCAAATAGGGATGGGAATCTCTAGGCCCCTCGTGATTCGATTCGGTTACGATTCAGAGGCTGTGATGCGATTATAAAACACTTATCGATGCGTCTTTTTTAGACACAGGATTTCTTTTTTTCTCACTGTGTGACAACTTGGAATTTTTAAAGCAAATTATTTGTAATAGTCCATAATGAATTTACTTTCAGTATTTATTAATAAATAAAAAAGAAGGAACGTGCCATGTCAACTGGACTTCATTTCACTTCTGCTCTCATTCACTGGTCTTGTTTGAAACACATGAGGCTCTAGCTGCCATTCATCTGTGATAGAATGCCATGAATGCAAATGAAATGAGATCCTGTGGCAGTGGGTGTCCACACTGCAGATTACAGCTATTCTACCCGTTTTCATCAGAAATTCTATAACTTCGGTTTTGGTCTCACTATAGAGGGTTGGGGGGTGGTGCTGTGTCAGTAAAATATCTTTGACATGAGGCGCTGTATCTCAGCTTCAAAGTGTACAACACAGCATGAAAGCCCTGGTTCTCAAAGACTGAGTATGGAAATTTTCCTTTCCAATAAAAGTTGTGATAGAGTTTGTAGTTCACTTCATCCTCTCCGAGATGGGTGGAAGCTTTGATATTGCTTGTTTTATGTTCTTCTGTTTGGCAGCAACTACTTCTGGGTGGAAAATGGGTGGAAAGATGTAATATGGTTTGTCCCGTCAACTCCCTAGAAAGCAAAGTGCTTCCATACACTAGCTCAGGGGTCAGCAACCTGGGGCTCTTTTACTGCCCTATTGCAGCTCCACAGCAGAAGTAGATTTCTATGTAAAAATAAAATAATCCTCCTTTCCAGTAAAATAAAGCTCTGCTGTTCATTCAACACAGTTTTAACAATAAATGATTGTAAATGCTGGAATTAATGCAGCCTTTAACTGCTAGTTCACCCAGCTAGTAGCTAACGAAAAGACAAAGAGAAAGATTTAAGATGAACGTCAATAAATTGGAGATGAATAGATTTATTTGCATTTATAATCTGTCAGATGGTTTCCTGATACATTTAATCTGCAGGGAGAAACTGTTAAACACTAAATAACATGAAACTGAAGTCAGTTTCTTGTTCTCCAGCTTCTTGTTTGAATTTTCCCGTTCCACCTTAAATGGTGCATCAGTTACATTCTGGCACCTCAGGCACTATTTAAGGTGGATTGGGAAAATTCGAATGAGAAGCTGAGAACATGAAACTGACTTCAGCCTCGTAAAAAGTAGAATATTGAGAGACATTTTGCAAGAAACTGTTTACTTTTGTGTAAATGTTTCCAGCTGGTGATGCAAGAAAAGCGGCTACAGCTGATCTAAACTTTAAGGCAGTCAAAGTGAGTCTGCATTTTTGTTTGTATTGTATTTTTAGCCTTTCCTAGACATATTTACAGCCAAGATGATAAAATGGACTCATTTTGATTTTTTGTTGAAAGGACAAAATGACTCTTATTAAGACACAGACTGTCTGGACGAAGCACTTTTGAAATTTTCAAATTTAGAAAATTGATTTTTGACATTTATGAATCGATTCACAATCATCCACGTCCGCATCGCTATACATCTAAGAATCGATTCCCCCATCCCACTCCATGCATGCCTATGCAATTCCCAAGGCCTTCCTTACCTCTGTATAGTGAAACCAAAATGGAATGCCGTTTTCCATTTCTGTGTCCATGAGTGCGTTTACATTCACTTAATAATCCAATAACTATGGCAGTAATCCGATCAATGTGTTTATACGCACTTAAGTAATCAGATAATGTGAAAACTCTGGGTCTACATGAGTCTGGCAGTAATCGGATTTCTGCTTTGCAACCAGCCAGTAAACTGAAGTAAGACACGACGTAAACGTGATGCAAACCTCAAACTTCATGCTGTGACTTTTTTTTTTTAAAACATTGCACCACTTTACCTGAAAATATGAAGACACGTCATCTAGAAGATGAAGAATATTTAAATCCTTCGTTTCATTGAGAATGTAGTTGATTTCAGCGTCGTTCCAGAAGTGTTTTGCTGCATCTCATGGTAACATTGCTTAGCTATTTCCGGTACCATGGTCTGTTCCGCACATGCGCAGACTACAAAATCCAAAAGAAATCGAGGGGTAAGTGAGGGCTTGTTGGTCCTCCTCCCCATCGCTGCCCCCTTCCATGCCCTGCAGCATAACCACCAGGGTCGAATGTCAGGTGTAGTGCTGTGGCCCCATTGCAGAACAAGAGTTGGGGCTCAGGAGGCAGCACTTGGGGGTAAAGCAGTCACAATGCCTCTTGTGGCTCTCGTCTGTGTCTGGAGCTTGGACATTGTCCCCACGACACCTCTTGTGGGTATCTGGGGCTCAGGGACTGTCCTCATGCTGCCTCTCATGGCTGTTGTTGCTGTCTGGGCTCAGGCACCTGCCACGCCACGTTATTAGGTTAGAGTGTTCATGATGGCTGCAGAACATTCAGGACTAGACACAGAAGCTGGGCAAAATCCAAAGATTAGGCCTCAAGCCTATTTTTTCCACATGCTGCAAGTACCACACAGAAAAATACTAGTATAGTGCATTTTCTGGTAGATCTACAGGTGTAAAACAGTTGCCCGGTCACAAATCAGAAAAGTACACTGGGTAAACAAATGAAACAAGCTCTGGGAAATTACCTTTTTATTAAGCGAAGTAATTGATTTGATTATACGTCTGTAGCATTTAGCTGCAAGCGGTGAAGTTTTCCGGTGTAATCCTGCTGTGTGATGTGCCTGCAGAGACTAGAGCGTGTTATTTTCTACCCATTTCTAGAGCCAAAAAAAGAATATTAGCTTTGGTTTTGGCTGTGAGATAAACTCATTATGCTGTGAGAACACAAACATTAACCAAAGACATTTCATTATTAGTTTTAGTCATTCATAGTTTCAGTGCACCATTTTGCAGTGAGGTTTGGGTTATTTTTATTGTGTGACTTTGCTGTTTTTGTGTTAGCAGCTTGCACTGGTGTCAGAGCTCTCCCCAAGTGTATAGGCTACTTAATACATTTATTTTTATGCATTTGGAAAACAGCTTATAATTGAATTATGCTAACGAAAAGTAGTGGAGGGAGAACAGAACCCCAGTCTATTGCCTGGAGGACAGCATTACTCACTACACTACACTGTCACACTAAATAAATACAGAGACCTCTGCTGTTTGTTTAGGTTTTGTATCATTATAATAATTAATTTTATGCATTGTTGTGTCTTGCGATTATCAGCTCAGATTAAGGGGGTCCAGTTCAAAAGATTTGCATAAGGACATATAGATAATTTATTATACCACTGAGCTGGCCTTACACATGCTAGGAGCCACTACAGAGATAGCTTTAAACATTTGAATGGACATTTTCTACATTCATATGTGCATGTTCTATTGAATTTGACAGATTTGTGAATTTGATACTTAATTTTAACATACCTGCCAAATAAATCCTAATATAAATACGGAGGTAGGTGATGGAAAACTGCAGAATTTGATAAGAATTTGATTTTCCTTAGAATCCTTTAGTAGGATTCTTAAATATCATTCCCAATATTGAGTGTTCCTGTGACAACACACTAGAATTCTGTGAAATAAACCTAGTTTTGAGAGCTCTTTAATGGCTGGGAGACTGCAGCAAAGGCAAAACAGGTAAACCTCAAGACTTGACAGCTATTGTCACAGCCCTATTGTGGGCTATGTGAATGCATATAATACACTAGCACATGTCAATTACTTTCTATAAGCCAAAATAGCAACATTACTTGCTGTGTAATGGGCCAGATTAGCAGTTTAAATTTGTAAATGAAAAATCAGCAGCCTGTTTAAAACATGAATCAAATAAAGTGCTATATTTAGCACAGTGATTCATGCATAATTATGCTGCAGCGTTTTGCTATAGGTGTAGCAGCAAGATAACTTGACTGCATGTTTGGAGTGAAAATTTGCATATTTCGATCTTGGCTGATTCTGATTGTGCTTGCCTGGTTGTTCGAGAATAGAGCGTCTTTGTTCTAAATCAACATGGTTGTGAAGAGTGTTCAGTCAGAGAGTGAGGGAGTTTAGCGTGCTGCCAACTTAAATATTACTGATTCATTTACAGGGCACTGTGGGTGTTTTTGATATGTCCTAATCCGCCAGTATGTGAGTGAAAATGAGCATCAGAGATCTAAATTATTGTAGCCCATCTGTACAATTATAGCCCTGCGGAGACCTGAATAGCAGCAGCACATGGTGTGGATGAAAAAAGGATCCAAAATCAATAGAGAGAGAGAGAGAGAGAGAGGGAGAGAGAGAGGGGGAGAGAGAGGGAGCACTAACCTCTTGTCTCCTCTCACTCCAGTGGTTTCTAGGGCAACCTGCAGAATCGGCCAGCTCATTGTGTTTTATGTGTGTGTGCGTTTGTGTGCATGTTCTCAGTGTACGTGTGCAAACCCCTGGTACTGTATACCTGCATGTACTTGTACATGGTATATTCCTTGCTTAATAACAACAGGCCTTTGTTTTCATTTTAAATATATTGCTCACTTTCAATTAAATATAGTTCCCTATGCTCTGGAGCTGTGAAGAGGATAAAACACATTTTCTGGGATTTGAATTTTTATGCGAATTACCACTGCTGTCATTGATTCAGTTGAAGGGTCAGGATAAGGGCTGTGGACACTGCTAGGGTGGAGAGCTCAACAATGGCTGCACCAGAGTCCAGTGCAGGGATACTCTACATTTTTTACTTTTTAAGCTTGTTTATGCTGAGGGTCACTCAAAGTGCAAATTCATCTCATTCTCAAAATATTCTGTTTAATTAGTCATTGAGATGCAAATAGAGTAATTCAGAGTGTTTTGTTGTGAAATTATTCATTGTAAAGAAACCTGCCAACTTCTTTACAGTGGTGGTGGTAGGAACCAGGGGTCACAATGTGTACAATGCAGAAATTGCTATTTTATTCACTATTTAAAAACACCAGTGAACCTGAATGTGTGTTATATTTTTGTTTATATTGTTGGTGATGGTAAAATGCCTTACATATTCCACTTCGCCATGAATGGCTTTATGTATGTATATATATATATATATATATATATATATATATATATATATATATATATTTATTTTTTTTTATTTTTTTTAATGCAGTAACTTTCTCTGAAAAACCGTTTAATTATGCTGAGATTAAAAAATATATATTTAATGATTTGTGTATGCAAGGCAAACATCATTACACAGTAGTGTTTAATGCAGAAACTGTGCAAATGGCCTTTTTAAGTAGATCTTGTGTATCCTGTTTGAATCTGCTAATGCTAACGACAATGCTAATTTCTGCTAACCTCTTAACAGGAATCTCAAAGCAGTGGTTATTATTTGCATTTCATTGTAAGTCTCGAGATTAAACACAGGCATTTGAAGCTTGTAACAGACATTTAAGTAACATTCATTACTTTGGACATTAGTTTGGATGTTGGCTCTTACGGTAAAGATTTGTACTCATGTCTCTGAGTATTACTGAAGCCTGTTAGCTTAGATACATAACTGCAAAACTTAGTGAGGACAGAATATGGCCCAGTTTGCCCACAGTGCCTGTTAACATGAGCAAGAAACATCCAAATCGAATCGGTAACTAAAGCCCTATTCTAGCTGGGTTAGTTTTACCAGAGGAGGCCTGGTAAAGTTATTTGAAAGAGATTTGAGTGGCCGGTTCTGTTGAGAGGAATTCATTACAAAATGAAAAAGCAGTCACCACAGTGGACATGCAATGCACACATGACATGAAGCCACGAGTATGTTGTTTTCCACTGTGCAGTACTTAAACAACAATGTAATAATTGTTTATCTTTTCATTTTGACATGCTTTTCGCATGTTACTGTTTACATGCAATATCACGTGTGCATTGCATTTCGCTGTTTTGGTTGCATTTCTATGATGCTAAAAAGAGGTCAAGCAACATGAAAATACTGTAATAGAGGTTTTGCTTTGGCATGGTCTGCAAGTCACAAATGCAAAACATATATTGTGTGCATTGTATTTCACTGTTTTCACTATTATCACTACATTTCAATGAGGAAATTCTGTTGAAAGTTCTGCCCTGTGAAAAGCAATATAGCTGCACCCTCATTTTAAACTGGGGTGTATTCAGAGTATTCAGAGAGTTGTTTTTAAAATACAAATTCTTATGCATTGTTTTTCAGTGAAGAGGTCAAATGATGTTAAAACAGTGTAAAAGAGGTTTTCATTTTAGCACGTATCCCTCATGTCACCTATGGAAAAGCAATGTTGTGCATGATGTTCCTCATTTTTCTCACTGTAGTGATTGCTTTTCAATTTGGTACAAATTCCTCTCCACAGACTCATACAGGATAATTTCCCTGAATTACCTCAGATAGACTGGACCAAAACATTACAGCCCAGACATTGATTTAGTACTAAAGTTAAGTATAACAGTTAAGTTTAAGAATTAAACAGATACAAATAAAAACAAAAACAAACTTACAGCTAATATCAGACAGCATAGCATTGGGCTAGTAAAGTTTAACTTAAGAAATGCTTCCCAACAGGACAGAAATTGCTCAGGAGACAAACTCACGACTTCTTTACAAACACTGAAGTTCCTACTAGAGCCTGAGTAGACTGATAAACCAGTGTAATGAGTTATTAATCTCAGTGTTAATACACTCCTTTACGGGATGATCAAGCTAATAATATCACTAGTGGACATGTTTGTGAGTGATAAGTTAAGAATCAGTACTTTTCTGGATTCTTGTTGGGGAAGTCAAAATTACAGCTTTTCCCATGTGTCTTATCAGGATGTGATGTAAATGTATTCTGTATATGTTACTTTTTATGTATTGCAATGGTTGCAATACTAAGTACATTTTGGACAATGTATTCAGTGTTCAGCCATCACTACAAGTACACCATACTATTCTACACATACTACACTAATAAATGGGCTTCTATTGATGGTGTAGTGTTTTTGACATACTATTTAGCATGACAGCATAAGGTTTTAGATGCTGCCATATTTACAGCAAGACAGACCCTGAATTTCACATTTTTTAAAGGTAGATACAGTAACAAGTATGCTACATGGAAATGAATATGCAGTTTTTTTTTATTATAAATTATAAAATGAACATTCGGCTTTTCTGTTGTGAATATCAATGCTTGGACTTTTTATTTCAGGTACTCACGACATGGAGGCTCTATCTTATGGCAGCAAAAGTCCCAACCAAGGTTAGTTTTGCACTTTCCCAGTGTTGATGTAGGCTGAGATATTTTATATCACTTTATTACTAGAGAAGTGCAACAGTCATTATGAGTGATAAAAGGGTTTCATTTTAGGTGGAGGCAACCTTTAATTTCCTGGAGATCCGAGCCACGAACACACACCCAGAGATGCAAGTGAGTGGACCAGCATTACCTGTGGCTCTAACCTGCCATCACTGAGTCATAAATGTATCAGCATTAGCTTAAAGTAATGGTTTGGTGAAAATCATATTCATTCTAGTAGTGGGTGGCATACTGGTTGAAGTTCTTCTTCTGGTATGACTTTTGTCATAACCATTATACCGCTTATACAACAGATAACGCCAGGTTAGCGTTAGCCTAATGTTGAGCCAGGGATGTTTCAGGCAGGTTTCAAATGAAAATAAAAATGCAG